>NC_041406.2:62279073-62514073 GCF_900747795.2 Erpetoichthys calabaricus | reverse complement strand
CAAAGTATCTCCAGACAACAGACGTGACTCCTTTTTCCAGCAAAAGTTCTTCTGTGTCATCATGTTCAACTTTATCGTCTGCTACAGTTTCAGTTTCGAAATGTTCTCCGTCCATTTACACCACGCAATACCTTCACTACCGCATGTACTCCGTTGCATGCGTGTTTAGCGGTGTAGCAGTGAAAAAGAGCCCACGCGCAACACCTCCACTAACGCATGTACTCCGTTGCATGTGTGTTTAGCGGTGTAGCAGTGAAAAAGGTCCCCCTTAAACGGTTTCCCACTGCGCTACGTTCCGAATGATGTTTAGGCAATTTAAACTGGTGTTGCGGTTTACAAAAAATCCATATCATAACAAAAAACGGTTTTTGGTATGAACTGGTATTCTGCCCAGCACTAATATATATATAAAAAATATGTGTGTGTATAACTGCTCAAAAAATTAAAGCAGCACTTTGAAAACACATGAGATCTCATTGGGGAAAAAAAATCCTGCTGGATATCTATACTAATATGGACTGGGTAATGTGTTAGGAACAAAAGTATGCCACATCGTTTGGTGGAATTCAAAGACACCCCAAAAATCAAAGTGAAAAGGTGATGCGGCAGGCTACTCCATTTTCTCGAAATTTCATTGCAGGAACTCCAAATTGTACTCACTAGTTTGTATGGCTCCCATATGCTTGTATGCATGTCTGAAAGTCGGGAAATGTCCTGGGGGATCTCCTCCCAGATTTGGACCAGGACATCACTGAGCTCCTGGACAGTCTGAGGTGCAACCTGGCGGCGTCAGATGGACTGAAACATAATGTCACAGAGGTGTTTTATTGGATTTAGGTCAGGCGAGCGTGGGGGCCAGTCAATGGTATCAGTTCCTTCATCCTCCAGGAACTGCCTGCATACTCTCGCCACATGAGGCTGGGCATTGTTGTGCAGCAGAATGAACCCAGGACCCACTGCACCACCATAGGGTCTGACAATGGGTCCAAGGATTTCATCCCGGTAGCTAATGACAGATGTCGTTATCTAGCCTGTAGAGGTCTGTGCGTCCCTCCATGGATATGCCTCCCCAGACCATCACTGACCCACCACCTAACCAGTCATGCTGAACGATGTTACAAGCAACCTAACATTATCCACGACTTCTCCGGACCTTTTCCTGTCTGTCACATGTGCTCAGAGTGAACTTGCTCTCATCTGTGAAAAGCATAGGGCACCAGTGGTGGACCTGCTAATTGTGATATTCTATGGCAAATGCCAATCGATCTCCACGGTGCCGGCCAGTGAGCACAGGGCCCACTAGAGGACGTCGAGCCCTCAGGCCACCCTCATGAAATCTGTTTCTGATTGTTTGGTCAGAGACATTCACACCAGTAGCCTGCTGGAGGTCATTTTGTAGGGCTCTGGTAGTGCTCATCCTGTTCCTCCTTGCCCAAAGGAACAAATACTGGTCCCGTTGATGGGTCAAGGACCTTCTTTGGCCCTGTCCAGCTCTCCTAGAGTAACTGCCCGTCTCCTGGAATCTCCTCCATGCCCTTGAGACTGTGCTGGGAGACTCGGCAAACCTTCTGGCAATGGCACATATTGATGTGCCATCCTGGAGAAGTTGGACTACCTGTGCAACCTCTGTAGGGTCCAGGTATCGCCTCATGCTACCAGTAGTGACACTGACCATAGTCAAATGCAAAAAACAGATGAGGAGGGAAAAATGTCAGTGGCCTCCACCTGTTAAACCATTCCTGTTTTGGGGGTTATCTCATTGTTGCCCCTCTAGTGCACCTGTTGTTAATTTCATTCCTCTGCTACTTAACTGACCAGATCAATAGCCCAGAAGTTTCATTGACTTGATGCTATACTTGTATGTGTGTGTGTATATATATATATATATATATATATATATATATATATATATATATATGTCCTGCGGTGGGTTGGCACCCTGCCCAGGATTGTTTCCTGCCTTGTGCCCTGTGTTGGCTGGGATTGGCTCCAGCGGACCCCCGTGACCCTGTGTTCGGATTCAGCGGGTTGGAAAATGGATGGATGGATGGATGGATATATATATATATATATATATATATAATGTAATGTGTCTGTCATGTGCATTCCCCAAGCTCTTGTATGGCAACTAAGGACCAGCTACCCTTCTGTTGGCTGGCTTTTTGCCCAATTATCTGTCCATCTCTGTTATCTGGTGTATGTGTGGAGATAGGGGATTAAAGGTCTTGGTTTTGGTCACAACAACTTTATATTGCAGGTTTCCTGCCAAATAGACATCCATAAAATCCTGCTGAGTCCGCCAATTGTAGCGACCAGGGTGTGTTACCAAGCCCCAAACCCAAGACACACTTTTAGGATAAAATAAGAGACATTTATTTATCCAAGCCATGTTTCCACAATCACCTTTCCAATACCCAATGCACGATACACAAAAAATAAACAATTCTTCCTCCTCCCGTTGAATGTTGCCTGCTACTTCCTGACTGTAACTCATTGATGTGAAGCAGTGGGCTCCTTTTAAGCTGGACCCAAGAATGCTAACATTGCGCCATAAAGAAAGTAGGGAGGTCCTTCCACGACAGAGCCATCTTTCGATACATAGGAACCCCAATAGGGTTGCACTTCTGGACTTCATCTCCCAAACACCCCTGCAGGTGTCCCAACTGGGTTGCCATACAAGGGCCACTACCACCTGGCAGATGGGGGGATGGAACAGGTCCTAACTCTCGGCTTCCTCTAGTCCATCTGTTTTAACAGCTGAGCACTGTTGTTCCGCAATGGACTCCCACCTGGGTAATAAATTATCTTCCTTTCCAACCGGGACACCTGTTCTCCTCCTGATATATACAGTATTGGTATTTTGATTGTTGTTATTGTTCCTTCTGCATCTTTTTTTGTTTGAGATGTAGTGTTGATGTGATTAGCACTGTTACCTCACAGCACAGATCACATTTTAGGTCACAGGAAACAGTCCAGCATAGTTGGCAGATGTTTCTCTACACTCTTTTCTTTTGTTGAACTTGCAGACATATTCCCAAATATAGACGCTTCTTTCATTCTTTAACTGACATTGCCTGTCACAAATGCAAGTGGTGAGCAATCTTTCTCCAAGCACAGACTAGTGAAGAGGAGGCTCAGGTCTATAATTGTACAAGAAAGACTGAATCATTTGACTCTTGATGTCAGTTGAGAGTGATCTTGTTCAGGGTCTGGATTTAAGTGATCTGATCAAGGACTTTGCTGTAAAGAAATTCAGAAAAGTACCATTTTGAAAAGCAAGCATTTGTTTGTGTTAATATATAGAATGACCCATTCATTATTTTATATTAATTTTTGGAGGTGTTTACAGTAGGGTTCTATAGTTGACTTTTCAAACCTTGGTTTGTGATAGTTGCTTGTCATCTGAGCTGCAATAGTTAATTAAAGGTGTAGGCTTTGATAAAGCATACTTTGTACTTCATAATTTCAGAGAGTAAGCTCCTATTTTTCTGTTCTTTAGAATTTGCCATTGATTTTAAAGTTAAGACTTTGTAATAATAAAGTACTTTACTTGGTGTGTCTCTGAGACCTTAACACTGATGTGCAATCATAGATCTTGCTTATACATTGTTATCCTCTCTTGCTTAATGAATCTTAGCCTGAAGAGGTCTAATAATTTTTTTACATTACGAAATCTCACTTAAAGGTTTTCCAATGTTCTATCTGTCCTGGTGTCCATATAAACACAGGGAACTCCATTTTCTGTATTACATTTTGCCTGAAGAAGGAGCCTGAGTTGCCTCGAAAGCTTGCATACTGTAATCTTTTTATTTAGCCAATAAAAGGTGTCATTTTGCTTGACTTCTCACTACATTCATAATGGCTAACATGGTACAACACCCTAGTACTACTTGAGCCATGTAAATGAAGAAAAAAAAATACTATGAAGCAGAAATGTAGCTGATTAGATGACTTTAGAAGTATCTATGAAAATACAAAAGCAAAATTTTCAGTGTACGTCAAATACTGGACACTTTCATCATTAAACAGAAATTAGTTTTACAGGGACTACTTTTGTATATTTTATGTAGAATAAAGGCCAAGTCTTCAAAATTTTTTTGATTCTTTTATTTTGAATTCATATGCAGCATATTATGGTAAAATATGTAAAGGTTATTTCCACTGAAAAATGAAAAATGTTGGCTTTCTAGCCTTTATAAGGTGCGTGAAAAAAAACAAAACAGATTTAATAGAGAAACAGATGGAGAGCCAAACCAAGGGAGATGAAAAATGTGAAACCACCGTAGCGAGTGAGAAAAGAAGGTATAAGAGGTTAGTTGGTCACTGAGTGCTAGAATAATAAGTGATCCAAGTTTATGAATGAGCTAAGATTAGTACCTAGCAGACACCCAGCTGAGAGTGCACCTTTTCATGCTATTGTGGGAAACGCGTTAGTGTGAGGGAAGTAGACCATGCATGTGTCTCGGGGCACTAGCCCCTAAGATACAGAGGCACCTGATTAATAACTAATGAGCTTTGTTAAGCAACATGGCCTGTTCTCGTTGAAACTGTAATGTTCTAATTCACAAGCTTAAACTTGGTAAAGTTTCTGATGATATTCCATCAAAATGTTAAAGGGCAAGAAACCTAGTTTTGGCCAAGGATAAATGAAGAAAAGGGAGAAAGGTTAAAAACCATTCTTGTTCTTGGCTGATAAAAACCAACCTATGACCCTAAATTGAAAGAATGAGACCATGTTGTCCTTTCTGTTGTAGGCCAGAAACTGATTCAAGCCTGTGTAGGCAGACCAGAGGGTACCACATTTTCTTGTTGTGTCATTCGTTGTACTTTTTATGTTTTACATTAAACACAGAAACATTTTGAGTAAACTTGCCATCATTAAAACATGACCACTTTTCGTGTGTGGAAAGCCTGTGAGGAGAGTACATAATATTCAACATTAACATTTAGAAAATTAAAACCCTTCAATATTTCATTCCATAACACATTTGGGTGAATAATAACCCTGTCAGTATGAATTAATAAAATTGGAGGGAAAATTGGCAGCATGAGACTTATTTCAAGTTAACAGAATTTACTTTTTTTATATGTCTGCACGCACCTATAATATCCTTCAGAAAAGATAAGTGGCAGTCTTATTTTGCACAAATGAACATGTGGCTTTACTAAACCCTCTATTTTCAATGAAAGCTAAGCCACCAGAGTGTTGCAACCATCTTGACTTTCCTTCATAACTAATTCCGAATGACTTTTCATTAAATTCCACTACTGTAAGTGATCCTTGTTTTAAGTTGTCAGGAGGCTCTTTAAAGACCTTCCAGTGAAAATTGCTAACTGAAATCAATCTGTGTATTTCACTTGTAACAGCATATTAGCACACAGTATATTTTTTGCCTTGTTTTCTTTACCTTTTATGGCACAAGAGGTAAAGATATTGTTTGGGCCTTACAATGATTGATTGTTTCTATTTAGCTTTGTTGCAAAGACCAACCAATATTATGATCTGTTGTTCCCCTGATGCAGCACTTGTATAATAACATTCTTACATCCTTTTAATCTAATTTAGGGTCTTGGCAGACTGAAGCCAATCTTGAGAGCATTAGTTGAAAGGCAGGGACTTGTATCAGACAATGCGCCAGTCTTTCACAGGACCCAACTAATACGCACTCACACACTTCATAACAAGAGGCCCGATTAAAATGCCTGTTAACTTAACACACACCTAAGGTAGGTAGGAGGAATCGGAGAATAATCAAAATATATTTATGTAGAAAGAGGGAGAACACATCAATCCCACGTACACAATAATGGGGAATGGGATTTTAATCAAGGATTCTGAATCTGTCAGAAAGGAACTGTAGCCGCTGTGTCACAATTCTGCCCCTTGAAAGAATTTATATCAGTCGGATTCTGTATATAGCCACAATTCTAATTATTTACGAATGTTTCTCAGTTCTGCATATATGTATATCTCTTATAAAAACCATTGAGTGAAACACTAATTATTAATGATTCTAATATTTTTTCCAATAAATAAATAAATATCATTATCAGTTGTCTTGAGTGACCTTCCTAAATGAACTGTGTTCTCCAGGGGATGCTGGTGGTCTCAGTAAGGTGTTAACAGAATCTCTCATTATCACCTTGCCAATTTGAATTAACCTGAAGCCGTAACTGTGTTTAGTTATGATCTTATCCTGTTCTTTTTTTTGTGGTCTTCTAAGAAAAAATTGTGCATGTGTATATATGTGTGTATATATATATATATATATATATATATATATATATATATATATATATATATATATATATAGCCAAAATATTTTAAAAAGTTGATTTTTTTTGAGGTTTTATTAAAAAAAAAAAAAAACTCTACTTTAAATAAAACTTTATCCATCTCCACTTTCAGAGCAGTGGATACATGCTTAAGCAATAATAAAGTGAAGTTTCAAAAATCTGTCAGCAGTAGGAAAGTCAATGCAGCCAAATCCCTTGAGGTTACACTTAACCTATGATTGGGTTAATATTGCTTGGCCACTTTTCATTTTACAGTTTACAAAGGGCTGTTGTTCTGCTTTCACTGAAGTTACCAGGGACTCCTTGCCAGTGTAAACTGTTTTCACTGGCTTGAACAAAGAGAACCTTTTTCACATTTTAGCTGTCATGCAGCAACTCTGTGCCATTTGAGTATTATATACAGCACCACATTTATTTACAGCAGCCAGGACAAAACAAATGCAAACTGTCATTCAAAACAGTCGACAATGTACATGTTAGTTACTATTATTGTCTAACTTTGATTGCATTAAATAGGAAAAAAAACTGTAGATTTTATGTTTTTCCACATATCTAGAGAAAAGCCAAGCAAAATGACACCTTTTATTGGCTAACTAGAAAGATTACAATATGCAAGCTTTCGAGGCAACTCAGGCCCCTTCTTCAGGCAAGATGTAAAATTGTGCATGTGTATATATGTGTGTATATATATATATATATATATATATATATATATATATATATATATATATATATATATATATATAGCCAAAATATTTTAAAAAGTTGATTTTTTTTGAGGTTTTATTAAAAAAAAAAAAAAACTCTACTTTAAATAAAACTTTATCCATCTCCACTTTCAGAGCAGTGGATACATGCTTAAGCATTACATCTTGCCTGAAGAAGGGGCCTGAGTTGCCTCGAAAGCTTGCATATTGTAATCTTTCTAGTTAGCCAATAAAAGGTGTCATTTTGCTTGGCTTTTCTCTACATTCATAATGGCTAACACGGTACAACACCCTAGTACTCCACATATCTAGTATATGCAAAAGTATAATCCATTCCAAGTGACACTATTAAAGTGTATTTTGCTTAAACAGCAACATTTATTTCTTTAGCACATTTTCATAGAAAAGTGTAGGTCACAGTGCTCTCAAAGATGTCAAAGTAGTTATATACAAAGAAAAACAAATTAAAATTAGATAAGAATAATGCATAAATAGTATACAAACAATAAATCATGCACACTTACATAAGACAGACATATAATTAGGAGAAATAGTTATTTATTATATAGAATTGCCTTTTTAAGTTTTTAAATGACAGGTGATAGGGTGGACAGACAAAATAATAATAATTAAAAAAAAAAAAAAAAACTCCAGTTAAGAGAAAAAAATAAAATCTCTAGGGATTCCAGGCCAAAAGACCACCCAGCCCCCAATGGGCATTCTGCCTAACATAAATGTTCTTAAGTAGTTCTTTATTGTTTTTTTTATGGCTTCATCTTAGAGGATTCGACACAGTTGGTCTCATACCAGATTGGGATATTTGCTTTCATTCAAACATCACAGGCGGCTGCAAAAGACTTTGATCAGGTGGTGGTGGTGGCACAGAACATCACCGCAGAAGAACTGGAAAAGAAAACATAGAAAAGTAAAGATTTATAAAGACTGCAGATTCAATGAAGAGTACAATATTTGTATGCACATCTAATTTATTAATTAAATAATTAACCTATCTGAGATTCATCCTAGTTATCTAAAAAGACAGGAGACACAAAACAAGCAAGACCTTTCATTGAAAAGCTGAAAACCAAATGTTTGTTTAACTTAAATCCTACTGATACATCACTTGCATAATAATTTGGAACACAGTGTAAAGTCATTTCTAATGGACACAGGTAACTACTGCTAAAGCTGGTGAGATGTGCTCAGATTTTCTTTTTCTTTGGCTAAGATTCTTGCTGCAGCATTCTAGAATAACTACAACTTTTGACATTTTTCTTAGGTAGACCAGTTAGGAGTGCATTACAGTAATCTACCCAAATAAAAACAAAAGTATGAATTAGTCTGATGTTATATGAGGTCTAAATTATGTTCTTTAAATGTAAAAATGCAGCCTTAATAGTATAGTTAAGGGGTTCCCTCCTAATTGTTTATTGGGCAAATAATGTAGTTTATTTGTACCACAACACACGTGTTTTGTACTTAGAAGAATAGGTTGGACATGAGGTAGTAATGTTATGAAGAATTATAAATCACATTTACAGTACATCTAAGCCGATCACTGAGTTCATATATCTTTATTAAAAATGTGTCTACACCCTTCAAAACAAAGTGAATGATTTCGTATCCAAAGAGGTAACTGACCCTTAAACCTTAGGGCTCGTTTATACTTCACGCTCAAAACACGTACACGCTGGCATCATGGCTGCCACGTGTTCTCAGCGTTCATTTGATGCGTGCTCTGTGCAGGTCCTCAGAAATTAACGCGACGCGTGCGCGAGTTGCAGTACCAGCAAAAAGTCGGGGGGCGCAGTGTGCTAAAATTTGGAATGTGACGTCAGAGTCTCTGTTTACTATCTACATGTGACAGAAAGCTTTGTGGATCCTACAAGATCGGTGTGCGCGTCTTTGATGTTTGATGAATTGTTCGATGTGGTGAAGCAAAATGCTGACATACAGATGTATTCTTGGTGCTTTTATATTCAAGCGTCACATATTCCCGATCGTAATGACACGATACATTTTAAAAGTCTCACATACCAACTTCTGTGCCGTCTTTTTTTTCTAGGGCTTCCATCCGGTCCTGACAGCAGCAGATTGCCAGCTATAGATCGCCACATCGATCACATTAAATGTGTGATATTCTAACTCTTTGCACATTTAGAATCCTTAGATTTATACTTGATATCACTTTCATGATGAAATGCCTTAAAGTATGTATGTTACATGTTACAGATAAATCGGTAATTTCGTTTAAATAATGAATACTGTTAATAATTACACACATAGGGGTTACACGGTGGTGGAGCGTTAGTGCTGCTGTCTTGCAGTGAGTCACGTCACTGATATTCCCTGCCTGGAGTTTACATGTTTTCCTGCTGGGTTTCCTCAGTGTGCTTCGGTTTCCTTCCAAAGATATGTAGATTTGGTTACACAAAAATTCCGCTAGTGTATGTGAGTGCTTGTATTCACCTTGCGATGAGCTGATGCCTTGTCCAGGGATAGTTTCTGCCTTGTGCCCAATGCTAGTTGAAATGGACAAATCCCTGGACTGATGGATTTAATCATTAAACATCCTTTTCAGAGATATTGTGGTAAGGTGTCATCGGAATTTAATGGGTGTTCCAGGCAATTCACAACACAGCGAAGCCAAACCTGTTCTCACCGTGATAATATCTTGCACTGCCACCTAGTGGATTCCTCCAGATTTACACAAAGTACGTGCTCAAGTATAAACACTACAACGCTTGCATAGCAGGAGCATCCACTGCAGCATGCGTCGCGTCGTGTGAAGTATAAATCCGGCCTTAGAGGTAATCTGTTATCATGGATAAGGTACTGGACTTAAATCCTCCAACCTCTGCTGGTTTAATCCCTGAACACCTCTTTGTAGGATGTGGAAAAGAGATCTAATCTGATTGTACTGCAACTGTGTAAAACATCTAACTTCTCCCATCTGGTAAATCACTTTTAGCCATTATATACAATAGTAGTAACTCATGCAGTACATTTCAACAAAACTAGTTTTTCCACCCTTTCATATTGCTCTTGTCCCCACTGTTATTTTAATTGGCTAACTGCATTCACTAAAGCAGCTTTGTGACATTGGACACCTCATTCTAACTCAAGAGAAAATAAATAAAATAATTAAGAGCAATAAAATAATATTTTAATATAATAAAATGATAAAGGTAATTTTTTTTTGCATACTTTAATTAATGGTGTTGGGGTTCTATACAAAATTCTTCTGTATAAAGTGCTCACAAGTAGCAACATATTTATTTTTCCTAAATATGTAGTATTAGTTTTGTACATGCAAGGTATTGTTAGCTTAATGCTTGTAGCATTGTGTTCATGTGTTATGTCTTGTAGGACAGGAAGGAAGAAATTCATTGTACCTATAGTGGACAATTAGGGCAATAAACCAATGTACAAAATATATATGTAACTTTAATTCTGATATTTATTAAGCACTATGTTGTTAACTGCATGACACAGTTGCACAGTGGCTGCCATTCTTTCCAGACTGTCACTAGCAAAGAATCACTCGGGGCTCCCTATATAATGTGAAGTTCATCTGGGGCCTCATGTATGAACTGAGCAGTAAGTACAAAAATGTTGTGTATGTCCATTTCCATGCACACTGCAAGATGTATAAAAGTTAAACTGTGTAAAGCCACACACATTTTCATGACAACCTTGCACCATGTGTACACAAGTTTGTTTATTTTAGCAAACTGGCAGCACCCAGCGTCAAAGCAATGCTACTGTTTCTGTGTTGTTTCTCTTTTTCATATTCACATCCATGACACGGGATTTATCAAATACACTAATTAATTGTATATCATTTACAAATTTAAGGCACTTGATTGTAGTTTTTCTTTAACATTATTATGGTGCACAAAAAGACCAAACAATTCCAAATACCTTAGATGCTTTAACGTTGTTAGAAGACATCACACATGGAAAAATCAGAAGAGAGCGCATACTTATAGATGATGATGACTGTCTTCTAAGTTGACTTCGACTTCCAAGAGCTATCCTCTTGGAGCTGTGTGCTGAACTGGTGCCGGCTTTACAAAGGCAGACTTTGAGGAATTGTGCTCTACCTGCTCATTTGCAAGTTCTGTCCACTCTCGGGTTTTTAACCAAAGGAGCTTTTCAGCATGAACTTGCTGACAATCAGGTATTTCACAAGCATCACTGAGTTACGGCATGCCAGCTGTATGGGATGGTATTATCTATCCTCCAGATATGCAAGAATTCCTTACAATGTGGTTAAACTGGCAACATTCAAAACACAATTTGCATCAACATATGGTTTTCCAAATGTAATCGGAGCAATCAACTACACGCAAATTACTATTGCAACAACGCTGGACAAGTTACATCAGCCAGGGATGAATCACCAAAAGAATGAGCTGGCATTACATTATCTATGACAGAAGAGCCTATAAAAATGGCAACTCTGCAGAGTCACAGGTGCTTTTTCCAACTAGTGCAGCAAAAGGCAAGCAGTCCTTTTAAGGATAGCGAGACAGCTCAAAGAGCCACCTAAAGAGCAGAGAATCTGTCCGTTGTGGTGCCTGGTGCTGACTCTACACTATAAATATTCCTTCAGAGAATGAATTTCCTTATGTATATAGAAAGCATTTCAAGTCTATTAATGTGCTGCTGTATAGTGGACAGAAAGTGTGGTACATAATGTGGCACATGATAGTGCCTTGCCCATACCTGAACAGATGTGGTATGATGAACCTGACCCTGACCCACCAAATGATCAGCCAAATCAGACAACGTTACAACTCCATTTGAATGTAGTTAGCAGAATGTAAGAACAGGTAATCAGATGTTACATTTATTTTTTTAACCAATTCATTTAATTTGTGGTCAGCAGCACATGGCACAGCTCTTACATTCCTTAGTTCGTTGGCCACATCTCTTAGAGCATCCAATTTTGCATTTTGTGGCTCCACAATAGCGGCCGTCAGCACACAGCCAGATGGTTGCCCAGCGGTTTCTGAGGCAGAGGTGTGTGTGTAGCCAGCGCTCGAAGATGTGCTGGGCACAGCAGCACCATCACCGCCTGGAGTCGTGTCCTTGGCACGGGGATCAGCTTTTGTAATATTGTCTGAAACAGAATAAAGAGATGGTGGGCTGCAACTCGCCTTTTCACATCGACTTTGATATCTGACCACTTCTTTTTTTATTTCTGAACTTGAAGTTTCAAGTGTCTCTGCCATACTGTATCACTCCATCAACTTCCTTTTGTTGCCTTTACCACTGCTTAAGCCAACAAATAGTACGTTTTTCCCTGACTCCACTTTGAATTCGTTGAAATTCTTCTTTTGCTTTTGTCAGTGTCTTTTAACAAAAAATGAAGGGAAGGGGCAATTTATATTCATTTGCATATTCAAATATGCAAAATTCTGGGGGGAGTTCTGGGCAGGGCCGTAGGCATGTGCACATACAGTGGAACCTCAGTTCACGACCATAATTCATTCCAAACCTCTGGTCGTAAACCGATTTGGTCGTGAACCGAAGCAGTTTCCCCCCATAGGATTGTACATAAATAGAATTAATCCGTTCCAGACCGTACAAACTGTATGTAAATATATTTTTTAAAGATTTTTAAGCACAAATATAGTTAATTACACCATAGAATTCACAGTGTAATAGTAAACTAATGTAAAAACATTCAATAACACTGACAGAAACACCAGGCTCCCTGCTCAGCTGCACGCGCAGGCTCTCTCTCTCTCTCTCAGCAGCACACGAGCCCTCTCTCTCTCTCTCTCTCTCTCTCTCTCTCTCTCTCACTCAGCAGCACGCGAGCCTCCTCTCTCTCTGTAACATTGTAGCAGTTCGCGCTATAGCCTTACAACCCGATCGCTGTATAAACACTTTTTTTAAATGAGTTTTAAGCACAGGGGGAAAAAAGGAACATTTGAACAAATCTGAACTTTATTTAAAAGCCAACCAAGAAAGTAACATTACAGGAGTTCACGCTAATAGCATTACAACCCGATCGCTGTAAACACTCTTTTTAAATGAGTTTTAAGCACAAGGAAAAAAATAAACATTTGAAAAAAGAGAAAAGTAACATTGCAACACTTTCTTCTCACCACTCTTCACTTGCTTAGAAGCCATGGTTAACTGCAAAAGCACACGAAATACTGTAGAGCACAAAGAGTTAACAGGTAAAGCACGCACGTCTGACTGAGAACAATGAACAGGGAGAGGCTGAACACGTGCTTAAATACAGTAATCGGCGTGTACGAACCGGAAGGGAAATGAAACAGAGCACAAAGACTTAACAGCGAAAGCACGCACACACCCACGTGCAAGCACGCACGTCTGACCGAGAACAATGCAACACGTGCGGAAATCATCGGTGCGCACAAATCAAAGGGGAAACTGGCTTGTTGATATACCGAGTGTGTGGTCGTGAACCGAGGCAAAAGTTTGGCGAACTTTTTGGTCGTAAACCAAGTTGTACGTGTACCGAGACGTTCGTGAACCGAGGTTCCACTGTACATTAAATTTCACATTCATTGGGATTTTTAAAAGGAAAGTGCATGGAACTTGGCATACTCAGTTTTATGCACCTGGATTTTTTTGTTTATAAATCCTAATTGACTACCACCCAAACAACAGAGCCCCATCTTGAATAGTCCTCCGCATAAGATAAAACAACAAGTAAAATGAAAAGGATGAGTAGAGCTCTTTTATGTTTGTTTTTGGATTACATTAATACAGTAAGTTCTTGATAAGTACAGAAAAAAAGGTTCTGAAAAGACCCTGGTAAAGAGTGTTTGACTTTTACCAATTTGAGATGGTGGATTGGGATTATTCCATTTGAGTAGAAAAAAAAATCTTTATGCAAGTAAGGTGATATAGGCTATTAAAACTGATTTTTCACAGCACACATTTATTCCATCTGGTATTACTCCAAATACTGCTGTTAATGCATTAGGAGTTATTTTAAATGCAAGGCTGTCCAAAAGACAGACAGACATTTGGCTAAGGTGTAGGAATGCAGGCACTTGATGACATTGCTCATATGATGGATCTAGCTGTGGGTACATTTTTAAAAATTTCTATGTTATGAATGAGCAATTTTAACTTGAATCTACTAGTTGTAATAAAAGGCTTGCTGGGGAGGTTGTGCAAAGCAGGAACCACTTATATTGTAGTTGGGGTTCCAGGGCATCTCATGACACACTCAATCACAGACGTTTGAAACCAGCATTTTGGAACTTTGAGGCATCAGTGTTAATGACTGCCGCATACGTATTTTACTGGTCACACTTTGCATGATCTTATTGGTTCCAGTTGGAATTCTTGGTATCCATTGATCAAGCCATCCATCCATTTATCCATTGTTTCTTTTAAATACTGTTGACGTCACTCTTTGATCTGCCTTGATGTAAGATATAGGAAACTATTTCTGTTTTTCTGCAGGCATCATATACTATTATGCTGCTATAACAACATCTCATCTCAAATAACCAATAACCAATATACAAGCAAGATTTTTACAACATCCTGGCTCTGGATTACTTATGACCCCCCCCCCCCCCCCCCCAACCAACCACAACCTGTTCATACGCACTGAAATAATCTTTGTTCATTTCCCCTTAGAGCAGAACTATACATGTGCCTGTCATATTACTATTTACAGTAGAAGTTTTAGATGTTTCAGGATATTTCTGAACTTAAATCAGCAGCTTGTGTCAGGAATCAACCCTGGAATGTGGGCCTCAGTTTTTTTGGTTACAGTTAACACTCACTGATACCAACTTACTGAAACAAACACACAGAATGTGACCAGACCAGGAGTTAAGCTTGAACCCATGAAGCTGTGTGGCAGGGACATTAGCTGCTGTACTACAGTATTATCTAATTTCTAAATTATACCTGTAGTAAATACCAAAATTAAAATAATAGTTTATATACTGTATACTGTAGGATTCTCTTCCTGAATTGCCTGAAACAGTCTTGTTAAATTTATTTCTGTTTGTCCTCAGAAGAAAAAAAAACACTTGCAGATGGTGCTACCAGTTTTAAGCAAGTAATGCATTTATAACTAATGGCAAAAATTCAACTAATTTGCAAGATAACTCAATACCTTTGTAAATAAAAAATCAAATATTACTAAAATAATGCAAAACATTTTTTGAGTGGCAGGGATAGGCATCCATACATTTACATTCATCAGTAGTAATTGTAGATCATCATCACTGATTTAACTACCATTTTTCTGGGCTTATCCAATTAAATTGGCTTTTTCCTCCACTCTATGGTCCCAGGCATCCTTTGGGTGCTAAAGAGCATCTTGACATTCCACAGTGACAGTAGAATAATGTTTTGTGGTCTGATGAAACTAAGGTAGCATTGTTCAGGAAAAATAGGCAGTAGTATGAAAGGTGCAAAAAGGGCACAGCATACCAACATGAAAACATCATCTCAACAGTATAGTACAGTGTGGGGAGCATCATGATTTGGGGTTATTTTACTGACATGGACAGCTCGGCATCATCAAGGGAGAAATGAATTCCCAAGTATATCAAGGTATCCTATAGGGTAATGTCAGGCTGGCTGTCCACTAGTAGAAGCTTGGTAGAAGTTTGGTGATGCAGCAGAACATGACCCTAAACATCAGAGAAAATCTGCTACAGAATAGCTTCAGAAAAATAAAAGCCACCTTTTGGAATTTCTCAGGCAAATCACAGACCCTAAGATAACAGAGGTGATGTGCAATGACTTCAAGAGAACTATTCACATCAGACAATCCAAGAAAATTGCTGATCTGTAACAAAGAATGGTCTATTATTCCTTCAGAATGTAGTACAGGACTGAAACAACTAGAAGTGCTTGTTAGAGGTTATTGATGTCAAAGGAGGTTTAACCAGTTATTGAATTCAAGAGTTCATTTACTTTTTCAATTGTACACCATGAATGTTTGATTACAAAGATTGTAATTCTTTTGTATTAGCTTTCACTTATTGTGTTTGTCTATACCTGTGGCTTAAATTAAGATCAGATCACATTTTATATAATGCAGAAAACCAGGACATTTCAAAAGGTTCACTTAATTTTTCTTTCCATTGTAGCACCAAGACAAGATGGCAAAAGAGCAATTTGTTTACAAGACCATGTTAAATAAACTACAGATATGGTCTTAAGAATCCAAAGTAAATCCAATACAGGTGTTTCATATGAGAGGTGCAATGTCTTTTGAATTCCTTAGACCATTGAACGTCAGTAGACTTGGGACAGCTTCTCCTTAGAAGTAAAGAAATCCTTTTTAGCGCACTTGCAGAAAGGAGAGGTAGTTCAATAGTGGGCCTTGGCTGCTTGGAGGTACAGTACATGCTGAGAGATATGGGATTTGTGATAGTAAGTTGCTGAACCAAGCTGTGGTCATTTGATCAGGTTTTATCTGAACTGACAATCATTTCGTATTGCTAAAGATCAGAAGTAAAATGTGCTATTACATTCTTAGAGTATCATTCAAATAACTCTATCTCAGGGATCTTCACTCAGGGTTCTGGAGGGCCGTAGTGGTGGAAGGTTTTCTATCCAACTACCACTTTCTTAATTAGAAGACATCCATTGCTGATGAAACTTGGTATTTAATTATATTGGTTGTTAGTGCTTTCATTCATCCAAGTCTAATATGAAATACATTTTAGAGTTTTCTGTTCTGAGAAAACTATCCATTTATTTTGCAAACTGGAACAGTTTTGTACTTCATGATCCTTCCCTTTTTTCTTTTATGTATAAATAATTTATTAACACAGATACTTCATGATGCACATTCATCATTGTAAATGGAACTACATTAGCTCTAGAGAAGATGTTGTTTTTTTGTTATTTACATTTCATTATTAACTGGTTGGCTGGTTAAGAAAGCACCAAACAATTAAAACCTAAATGCTGCTGTTTAAAGCTAAAATAGGCAATGAAGGGCTCTAAACTGTAACAAGTGAGCTGACTAAAAGTAAGCCCAAAACACATACTTCTTTAGCAGCAAATACATTGGTTCCAATTAAGAAACTGGTTAAAATAAAACCTGCAGCCACTGTGGCCCTCCAGGACCGTGAGTGAAGATGTTTGCTGTAGAATGTAGTTACAATTTGTCTTGGATGAATGAATGGATAAAGAAGTAATATCATTAAATACCAAGTTTCATTGTCAGCAAATTCTCCCTTCTAATTACAAAACAGGTTGGAACAAAAACCTGTAGCCACTGCAGCCCTCCAGGACCACGTGTGCCCTATATAAGGGGGTTACCAAACTCAGTTACAGGGACCCACTGTGGCTGCAGGTTGTTGTTCCAACCAGATTCACAATCAGAGATAAGAATTGGTCTCATTTAATTAGCAGGACTTTGTTCTGTTCTCTTATTCTGCATCTAGAAAAGCATTTCGAAGTATTTCTATTTTTGCTATAACTTTAAATGATTGGTTTCCATTTGTATTTAATCAGTTTCTACCTTGTTCTTTGTGTGTTTAAACATATCTGCTTTAGTACGTATTTATTAATTAGTATAATCTACAGTTGTATTTTAACTGAGAATTGTTTACTGCATTCTGTGTCTGCACTCAATGAAGAGTGCTATACAAAAAATAAATTGTATTGTAAATACTTAACTCTGTTATTGTTTTCCTATTATTTTGCCCGTTTTTTGTGTAGTTTGCTCTCTTCATTGTATTCTAATAATGACAATTAAAAACAAGCAGAGCAGACACATGGGAAAACAACATAGAAAAATGAAAGGCTGCAAAATCTTCAGTATCAGATCCACAGATTAGTAAATAAATTAAATAACCAAGAATACATGGAAAAGTAGAATGAAAATCAGGACGAAAAATATTGCTAAAAAGTTCAAGTCAAGTTGGGGACCATGCACTGGTACAGTGCGTTGCTGCACCCACTACATGACAAAACAATTCAGGATCCCGGTTGGCAACCCTCCAGGCTGACATGCGGTTCAGTACCATCCTCCGGAAATGACCCTCTATATGTCGCAGCCAGGTGTTACGTGGGCGACCCCTTGGCCTGGTCCAGCCATTCGAGTCCCCAGTAATGAGGACCTTACGAGCTGGATCACTCTCGGGGAAACGCGCCACATGACCGTAGTGCTGTAACTGACACTCCTTCACAATACAAGTAATGTGCCTCATTTGGGACTCCATGAGCAACTGCTCATTCGACACAGTCAAACCAATGGTACCCAAGGATTCTCTGAAGAGACACAGTACCAAAGGAGTCCAGTCTTCATCTCAGGTCACTGGATAGCATCTATGTCTCGCAACCATATAGCAAGACAGGTGGCACCAGGACTCTGAAGACATGGACCTTCGTCCCTTTGCATAGATGTCGGGAGCGCCACACACCCCTGTCCAGCTACCTCATGACCTCCCCATGCTCTCCCAATCCGTCTACTGACTTCATAGGAAGAGTCACCA
Organism: Erpetoichthys calabaricus; assembly: GCF_900747795.2. NCBI lineage: Eukaryota > Metazoa > Chordata > Cladistia > Polypteriformes > Polypteridae > Erpetoichthys > Erpetoichthys calabaricus. The sequence goes on along the minus strand of NC_041406.2, from coordinate 62,495,595 downwards.
GAGAAATGAATGTCACTGCCAACGTAAGTAAACCTCTCAACAAGGTTGACACGCTCTCTGCAAACAGACACACTGCTGATGGCTGTGCCCAAGAGGTCATAAAAGGCCTGGATCTTGGTTTTTATCCAGGACACTCGCAAGCCCAGACACTCAGACTCCTCACTCAGTCTCTCAAGCACCCCGATTAGAGCCTCCATTGACTCCACGAAGATCACAGCATCATCAGCAAAGTCCAGATCCGTGAATCTTTCTTCACCAACATATGCCCTTGCCCAACACCCAGTCCGTTCAAACATTGAACAGAGTAGGAGCAAGAACACACCCCTGACGAACCCCAGAATCAACTGAGAAAAACGCAGAGGTTCTGCCCCCACTCTGCACAGCACTCACAGTACCAGTGTACAGGCTGGCCATGATATCCAGCAATCTCGAGGGGATACTGCGAACCCTCAGGATGTCCCACAGGGCAGCTCAGTCAACCAAGTAGAATGCTTTGCAAAAATCGACAGAGGCTACAAAGAAACTCTGCCGATATTCACGTTTGCGCTCCATGAGGACCCTCAGTGCCAGGATGCGGTCGATGGTAGACTTCTTAGGCGTAAAACCAGACTGTTCCGGTCGCTGGTAGATGAGCAAGTGATCACGGATCCTATTGAGGACAACCCTAGCAAGGACCTTACCTGGCACCGAGAGCAGTGTTATCCCCCTGTAGTTGCTGCAATCCTGGCGATCACCCTTCCCTTTCCAGATAGGGACGACAAGTCACATTTTCCAGTCAGTTGGGATGATGCCAGTCTCCCAAATGGAAGCAAAGATTGCTTGAAATGCTAGGACAGCCATACCACCAGCCTGGAGAAGTTCACCCCGGATACCACAGATCTCTGCATCTCTGCAACCCCTCAGCTGGTTCACCACCTGTGCAATCTCAATGAGATTGGGTGGTTCACAGCTAATTGGAGGATCAGTGTCAAAAACTGTGGACCCAGAAATATCCAACGACCTAGCCGGAGGATCAGCTTTGAACAACTACTCAAAAGTAACCAGCCCAGTGGGTCACAACTGCAGTGTCATCCGTAAGGACCGTTCCATCAGCCACCCTGACTGCAACTCTCAGAGAAACAGATTTGGATGTGTGTAATGCTTTGATTCCTTTGTAAGCGGGACATGGGTCGCTAGACCACAGATGGTGTGTCACTTGCTCACAGATTCCTCTAACAAACGCATCCTTATCTGCCCTCAGAGCCCTCGCAGCCGTCCTTCTCAATTCCTAGTACAGACCAGAGTTGCCATTGAGCCGTGCACTGCGACTCCTCTTGATGATATCCAGGGTGCCCTGCGAGATGAAATACTTCCTTCTGGGAACACCGGTAACACCAACACAACCCTCAGCAACCTTCATGGTCTTGTCACAGAAGGTCTCCCACATCACATTAGGATTGGCAGTCGTACCCAAATCTGCAAGTTCCTCACACAAACTGCTTGCAAACTCATTAGAAACAGCCTGGTCTTGGGGTCTGGCCAAGTTCAGGCTCATTTTCCTAGTAGGTGGTAACCTACTGGACCTAAGCTGGATCATAAGACTAGCGATAACAAGTCTGTGGTCAGAATTCACAAACTGGGCACTTCTGTAGACCCTGCAGTTTTGCAAGAGTCTCCAGCATCTGCACATGAGGATGTGATCGATCTCCATCGCCGCACCACCAGTATTGGAGTACCAAGTCCAACAAAGTGGTTCTGGGCACTGGAACTAAGATCCAGCGATTCGCAGCTCCTGACCATTTGCAAAGTCAAGGAACATGGAGCCACTTTCACCATGGTCACCAGACCCATGAGGATCTCATAGCCTGCCCTGTCAGTGCCAGTGGCTGCTTTGAAGTCACCCATGACCAGAGGAGTGTCACCTCGTGGGCACCCATCAACCACCTAATTAATAGGCTTGGAGTCCAATTAAAAACAGAAGTTGGTTTGATCAAAACCCTGTAGCTATAGGGGGTCCTCATGTCCGAGTTTGTGAACCATTACTCTGTTACATCTCAAAACCCACTTAACCCAGTCAAGGATCTGGGGGGTTGGAGTTTGAACCCCACAACACAAGCAGCCAGTCCTTCCCAGAGCCTGCTTTCACCTACACGTGGCCAGTTTGGAATCATTAATCCTCCTAACATTTGAGAATGTGATAGAAAAACCAAAGCAGGCGACAGAAAGCTCACACTGTCGTAGGGAGATGATGCAGACTCCACACAGATAATATCTGGTACAGGATTCAAACCTAAGATGCTAGATTCTCACTGTGTCACTCTATAATGACTCTCATACATTTTAAATACATTTATAAAGTACCAGTAGAAGGGCAAGGAAGGCTACAAACCCATTCTCAATGTCTCATATAGACTCTGTAGATGAGATTTTAATTCATACAAAAAACTCACATGTTCAGTGTTATTTGAAACAAGACCACCCAGGGTTTATATTATGGTATTGTGTATTTTAATGTTATGATCTTATCATAGAAAACTACAGTTATTCAATGTCTAGTCAGTTGTGCTATATACAGTATTTCATTAATTCTTTAATCATGAATATTCATCCCTGAATACGGTAGTTTTGCATCCTTGAGCTGCATTAAGCTGATTTCCACAGCACCTCAGAAGTGTGGATTGTCAAATTCAATCAGCCAAAAAATGAATCAAGGGTAATAACAAACTTGTCTTTTATCTATCAGTTCTTTCAGAACAACAAAAAAAAAAATGGATAAGTCCTTGTTTTTTTTGCTTGTTCGCGAAAGCTTATGTTCATTTTGTGCAGAACATTTTCTTTTCACTTTGCATGTTGTTGGTTGACTAATGTGGCCTCTTCTGATTCCAGCTAATAATGTTGCATGTTTTTTCCCCTTCCCGTTGCTGCATGGCTATGCTGATAACCTCGTAGGACCCTGCAGTGGGACACTGACCCTTCTGTTCTACAGCTGCAATCTGACTCTGAACTTGGGTATATATTGTTCAGTTACCTTTGTTGTTTTATGAAATGCTTTATAAAATCCAAGACTTTATGAAAATGGTTCTATGGCATTATTAAAAAATCTAGAGTTAATTATTACTATGTTAGGATTTATTGAACTAAATAAACTACTAGTTTTAATGGAAATGTTAATATTCTTCTTAGCAGTGTTTATAGTCACATTTCCATTGTTTTTTTAAACTGTTGTAGCATTCTATCAGAATGTTTCTTAAAAGAAGTCAAATTAATTGATATTCAGAATAATCAGCACTACCATGTTACTTGCCATCCTGCCTAACAAATATATGGACGGGAATAAACACCAGTGCTTATAAAATAGCAGCTGGCAACAAGAGTCAAGGAAATAAAAGCTCAAACAATACCATTTAGTATTTATTGTATTTAAATTCCCTTTATTTAATAAAGATCTTTTGTTTATTTGTTAGGGTATCTGCCCAATTTTAGGAATTATATAATTTATTGATAATGTGGCCTTTGTTTACTTGTGTTTTTCACCAGTTATTGTATTAAAAATTAAACATTAATGCATGAATGGGGGATGTAGTGCCATTCATTGCAGCAAACCCTCTATAATATAAAAGCAAGAACAAAAGTCCACCAATGTGTCCACCTAAACAGTAAAAGCAATATAGTTGTCTCCAAAACACATCTGTTAGTTTTGCAGCATAAATCTCTATCTGTTCTGGACCCTACTTTTTATTTATTCACTTAAAGCCTTATTCTGGTTTGGCTTGATTCCTCGTCAGAATAATACACCTCATGGTTTAGGCTTTCCCAATGTAACTTTTGTTCCTTTGCACTAATGTCAATCCCATAAGTCCCAGGAATTTTTCCGTGAGCAGGTTTTCTTCAAGTTTGTCAGTAATTTTGCTTTGTCTTCTGGGGTTAGCTCCTGAGGAGTGTTCTCCACCAGACGTGGATAACACCACCATGCTTCACAATAGGGTTGGTGCTCTCAAGATAATCATTTGTGGTGTTAGTCTTCTCTTACAACGAAAGAGCTTAGCAATGATCCCACATAAAATCAGATTAAATCAGAGCACAGAATTTTTAACCATTTGTTTACCCAATCACATGCAGAACAGCAAACTGTGTTCATGTTTTGTTGATGGTTATTTATCAGTAATGGCTTTGACTTTTCTATTCTCCCTTCTAGCAGAGTGTTCTGTAAGGCAGCAGGCAAACGGTGATCTTATATTCCATTCCTCCAGTCTCCGTGGTAAAAGACTGCAACTCCTTTGGAGTTACTATATGTCTTTTCAAGGCTTCCTTTACATCCATTCACACATCTGTATATATTTTTAACATGCTAATTAATTGGGCCAACTCTTGACAGTGTGATAGTCCATCATAGAGCATACCCAGACAGTACATGTACCCATGCCAGGACAGTTTAGACTTGTCTATTAATCAGAAATGCAACCCCGTAGGATGTGACAGAGAAACTGGATAAGCTGGAGAATGCCTAGCAGTTGACACTGGTAGAACACGTAGCCTTCATGGGATTTGTACCCAAAGCTGTGAAAATATGAAGCAGTACTCTTACCTTCTCTGTCACTGTATGCCTTGGAAATGTTCTTATACTTGGTCATTGCTTACACTTATCAATAACCTTTACTGCATCTTTCTAAAGTTATTTATGTTAGGAGCTTGCTAAGCAACATTCAGACTTCCAGAAGTGTGTTTATGAAATCGAAACTCCAGTGATTCAGTTTAATGGTACCCAGGTGGATTCCATTCAGCTCATTAGGTTACTTCTGAACCCAAATTGGTTACACCAGATGACCATATCTGTAATCAGATATTTTCTGTATTATTTAATATAGAAGGTATCTGCGTAATTTTGTTTTCGCTTTTATATCATAGAAGCTTTTTATGTTGCTTAAATGCCAAACATTTAAATTAGATACACTATAATTTTTATAACACAAAGAATGGTGAATACATTTTACATCTCCTGTAAAGTGTAATATATTGTATATGCAGCCGGCTCTCTTATGGGTTTCCTCGTTTATATCAATTCCTCAATGAAGGAGCCCATCTAGAACCTATTTACCTTCTGTTCGTAGCCTTTGTGTAGTCACTGTGCACATGTCCAGGGGCATTTCTTTACATTATCTTGCTCCTCTTCTAAGCTCCAGTCTTAGGTCCTCTCTTCAGAGAGAGGAGTCCACACTGGAACTGTGCTCCCGATTGTCTGCAAAACAACTGCACCTCCGATTTCCACGTAAATCAAGCAACTTCCAGACACAAAGCACAATGACCGCACTTCAATGTATTTTTGTCTCAAGTAAGCATCTTTACATGGTTATTGTGTATAGTGAATGTTATTCACATGCTACATGAAAATGAAAAATTCAGTTTAGAATGCCATAGAAAAGTTTCATAAAGAAAACTAGATTTTAATATGAAAGAAATAAAATGTATGCTTTATTTTTCTACATCTAATTTGCAAATTCATTTAAATTTTAAGGTTTACCAATGGTAGACATAAATTAATGGTTTCTAAAACATATATATTTGTATTTTTTTGTTTAATGTATACAGCATAAATTGTTCTACTAACCCATTCAACTTAATGATACAAGAAATCTTGCAAATGCAAGGAGGCCCTTAAGTCTTTTGTATTATTTAAATTATCCCAGTATTTCATCAAGATGGTTTTTAACGTACATAATGGCATATACTATATTTCTTCCTTAGCTATTCCCATTTTTATATGGGGTCACTATTTCTTTGACTAGAAGTTTCAACGTGATTTTATTGCCAGATGCCTTTTCTGATGCCAACCCTCTGGTGCCATGATAAACAATAAGTTTAATCATGGCGCCAGAGAGTCGTGACGTGTTGTCTTTTGGTCAGACATTCAAGTGAGGATTTCTTTTGTAAGTCGCTTTGGATAAAAGTGCCTGCTTTTCAAATAAAGGTAAATGTAAATGTACTGTACATGAGACAATACTACTACTACAACAACGACAATCTTACCCAGTAGTTTGTTTTGGATTTTCACAATCTTTTATGTGAAATAGCCATCTTGAATTTAGTTTCCCTTATTTCCATCAATTTCTTCAAATTAATGTTTCATATTTCCTTTTTATAGTCATAGATGTACAAACTTAATTTTCTACTCCATCATATCAGTTCTTGTACTGTGGTGTTTGGATGTACCCCGAACAATGCCAAACCTTGGGTAATTTATCATAAAACGTGCTGTTTTGAATGTTTTAATAAAATCTTTCCTCTTAGAATAGATTATTTGGTGTTATTATAGCAACCCTAAACTAAATTACCATACTGTATATTTTGATCTATTATACTAAAGAATGGAAAGAATTTAGAAGTTTTATTGACACAATAGACAAAGTGTGGAAACAATTATTAAATATAATACTAGGATTTAATATATAAAATGGTGAAAATAAATCGGGTAAATTTATGCACACTATGTTATATGAACTAACATCACATTTGGAGTATTGTGTGAAGTTATGGTCCTTCAACTTGGAAAAGACTGAGCAGCACCAGGAGCCGTGCAGAATAAAGTGACCAATCGCATCCTGGGACCAGTGGGCATGTTCTACTCTGAAAGCCTAAACGTATCAAACTTCTTTAATCTTGAGCAGCAAAGCCTGTGTGGGGACCTAATCCAGGTCTTCAAACCTCTTAAAAATATGGATGAAGTTGATTCATTCTGTTAATGAATGAATTGCAGAGTTGTTTTCGCAAATTAATGAAACATGGAAAACGTGTTTCTTCATCCAATCAATTGTGGGAATCTGGAACAAGCTACAAAGTCATGCAGCTAAAGAACAGATCCTGGCAGCTTTTCTACAAATAAATGAGATATTGGGATAATTAAGCAGTAAGCTGACCAGAAAAAAAACTTGATTGTTTAAACAATCTTTTCTTGTTTATACACCTTTTTTATATTCTCGACTATCACTATAATGGTAGTTACATTTCCCAAAAGAAATAGGATGACTACATTTACCCTGTTTCATAGAATTTTATTCTCAATTGATTTCTCTGTTTTGGGTTAAATCAGTATTAATAAAATAAGTGTACATTACAATTAATTATTATCTTTATTTCATCTCTCTCTCTCACACACACATAAAGCATCAGCTTGAATCTAGTGTTTTCTTCAATACTCTTTATTTCAGCCATGAAAGACACGTGGCAGCCACAAAAGCGTCAAAATTGAATCTCATATTTTATGGCTGACAATGTGGACATGCTGTTATTAACACATGGTGAAAAGAAGATGCCTAGAGTTCCACAGAGACATCTTTTCGACCCACATTTCATTGGCTCGGATAGGACAGCTCACCAGGTGTTAGGAATAGCTAGCTCTTGCTTACTTTCCCTGAAATATTTTAAGCAGGGGAGTACTCAAACAATACAAATTACAAAACAGAGAATTTTATTAGTCACTATTCCAGTAATTCATTGATTGGTTTCAGCTTGATTAATTAAATAAGACCGATAATAACACTATTGGTGCAACACAACAGGTGAGGCTCAAATCTTTTTCATCAAGACACACCCCAGTCAGAATATCTGCAAAGTTTATATGAACAAATTGATACATTTATTAAATAATCAAATGAAGCAATCAAAAAAAACTTAATGAAGGAATTAGCAGAAATAAGGCATCTTAATTCTTCAGGTAAGTCACCAAAATAAAAAAAATACACTACAAGAAACAAAGATAAATAAACTAATTAACAAAATAAAGGCTTAAAAAACGAATTAGTTTGGAAAACAAAAAATAATAAAGATATAATTAACCAAAGATACAATACAAAATCCAGTTCTCAAAGTCCAAAACAAGTTAATAATTTGAAATCCAAAAAGTTAATAAATAAAATCAAAATACACCTCTAGTACCTCTATCCAGAGAACAAAAACATTGGCCAAGAACAAAGAAGCCCTTTATCTAAAGCCTCAGGAACAAGGCCATGGCAACTGTAGTCTTTTATAATCCTCTCAGGCGATACCTGTGTGTGATGTGCACACTACATCGTAGTTTTGGTATAAATAACAATTGACCTTTTTTGCCATGTTTTTTAACTTTGATTTTTGGCAGTTGGTTATTCTTAGATGCACATAGTTTTGGTCTTTAAGATAGCAAATCACGTCAGAAGATTGCTTCACATCTCCCAGATATGTTTTTCATTTATTCTTTTCAGCTCAAGCCTTTTTTTCCCCTCAGGGTACACCAATGATGGCCCTACCCCAGCAAAATAAGAATAATGAACAAAATAATGTAGTAGGGGGAAATTACAAGCACAAAACAAAAAATAACTAGGGAGTCGGGGAAAATAAAAAAAATGAAAATAATCAGAAACCAGGGTTCTACTGTAGTCCTAATATTACTGAACTTCATTCAGTGACAAAATAGATGTATACCATGTTTTTGTGACAATTGAGATTTTTAAAAAGATCCTAATGGATCAATTATTTTCATTATGTAGCAGAGATTTCTTTAAAAATGTTTACAGAAGGGAAATCTGATGTAGTCGAATTTGGTGACACTAAAACCCAAAGAATGGTTTGTGCTGGGATTTCTCCCAGCTTATAAACTCCAACTTCAAATAAAGGCCTAGAAATCAAATGAGCCACATCCTACAACTTAAGCAGCAGAATACTGGCCTGTCCAGGCCCAACAAAATGGGACCCTCTTTTAATGTGAAAAACTCAAAAATAGGAGAGGAATCATTAAACCACTTGCCTACAATACTAACCAATAACCCTTGATATTTAAAGAGCGTATCAGCAAAAATGATTTGCCCACACAACAGTAAAGGAAGGGCAAAACATATCCAGATAATGTGCCTAAAAGGCAAACCCAAAAGCAAACAGAGGTAATTTTTGCAAACCAAAGAACAGTATCTTTAAAAAGAAGCAAGATGTCCATAAACCCAAGAATTCTAAACAAATCCAGCTAAAAGATTAGAGTTAACAAATGCTGAAACAGCCCTTTCATGGACTGCTAGCTGTTAAAAAGCTCTAGGAACTGTTCCCTAGCTGCAGCAAGAGGGGCTTAATATACAAAGAAGGAGGTATATTTACAGATATATAAACATAAGAAAAGTAACAAACAAGCAAATGAATACATAGAGTATTCAAAAACAAAATATACAATACCAACAATACAGTAAAGAACACTTTTGCCAAGGATTAACCCCTGGCTGTAATATATCAGGTTTGTCAAAGTTTTAGGGAAACAGCAGGGCTAAATTTGTAAACAAAATGAGCATTTTCTTATAAGTCTTTCTTTTATTATTTAACACTGATCAATGTTAAATGCCAACGGCCATCCTATATAACGTGGCCACCATGATGTCCAGGATCACATGGCATGCACGTTATGTGCTTAGCATTCACATGGCATCATAGCGACCAGATACAAGAAATAACAGTAGACGTGAAATCAAAAAAACACAAAATAACACCCATGCACAAATATACCAAATGGTGGTGGCCATGGTAAACAAAGACATATAAAAGTGTGATGAAATGACATCACTAAAAGAACAGTACAAAAAATACATAAATCATTGAATAAAAAACAAACCATTATTTACATAAATACTATGTGTCTTCTATTTTTATTTGTGAGAATTGCAACCTTGTCTGCAGGCATATGCTAGACCTGGAGAGCTGCTTCACCAAAACCCACAAGGTTCCAGCCCAGATTTCCCATATTTTGATCTGAGCTCCCCTAAAATTGCTTGGTTTTCATGTTTTACTTGAATTAGTGCTCCATTCAGTACAGGATACTTCTGGCTTGAAAATGAGTAAATTGACATTTTAAAGATACAGCCAATCCACTACCAAATAATTGTAGTTCTGAAAGATGTGTAAAAATCAACTTCAGATAAAGGTGTGGATCATAAGAAGCGAAAACTACTTTTAGGTACTTTTAGTCTGAATTAGTTGGAAAAGCTGCTGGCACATAAGAGCTGTAAATAAGAAAACCAAATGGAAATTTTTTTTACTTGTTATTGTATAATATAATTAAAGATTTTGTGAATATAAAAGATGTACAGTTTTTCAACCAACCAAGACTTACCTTTAATATGCTGTGCCCTAAAGTGTAGCCCAGGGTCGTCGTCCCTGGTCTTGTAGAGGCTTTGTCAGCTTCAGGTCAGCTTCTTCATTAGAGACCAGTTGCTTTGACAGCTTGCCTGCAGCCCGCAGTGTTTAACCTCAGATATTTTTAGTAATGTGGGCTTTGTTACACTGTGAAGCACATAAAGTTGCTTTCACACCTTTTTGCATACAGAAAAGGTTTCACTCTCCATTTCTTGGCTTTACTTAAGTTAACAGTTGTGTAAAGATTCTGAATTATTCAGTTTTATTCCATTCATTTAAAGCAGTGAATATTGTGGGGGAATATAGCATAGCTAACCAGGTAACCATGTGCCCTTTGGGTTACAAAGATGATATGCTTTGTGGCCACTAGAGGGGGCTCCTGCTGCCCAAGCCCTGACACAGACAGACGCGGATACAGGTTCAGTACACACCTTTTTATTTTTTTCACATGGGTAATGCTTTCCCTCGTTTCCCACCTTCACAGCACCGTTCCCAGCACAAACACAGTACACAAAGCACACTTCTGTTCATCTTCTTTTCTTTCTCTCTCTCGTTCATCTTCTCCCCTGTCCACCTCCACTCCTCCTAGCAAACTTTGTCCCCCACCTCCTGACCCTAGCTCCCAGAGTGCTGGTGACTGTCTTCCTTTATAGGGCACCTGGAAGTGCTCCAGGTGCTTGGTGATCTTCTTCCGGCAGCACTTCTGGGTTCTCCAGGCAGCTCCTGGCGGTGGCCACGGGCACCAGCAGGGTTGAGCAGAGTGCCATTCTGGGATAGGTACTGCCCTGGATAAGCACTCTTCCATGGTCCTCCCAGTATAGAGGTGTCCCAGCCGGGCAAGGGCCCAAGCCATCCACCACAGCCTTTAACAAATTATTCAGGAAGAGGTGACAATTGAGGGGCAAAAATTCCCCTGGATTCCCAGAATATTTTTTTTTCCTTAGGATAGTACAATACAGGGTAGTACAGCATGTGGCAGAACAAAAGTAGGATCAGTCCAATCAATGCAATAGTGTGCCCCATAAACAGCAAACTTTAAATTCTGTTTCACAAATTGAATTGAATAAAAACCTGCAGCCTACCTGTAGTGTAGTTTTAAGCTTGGGAGAGATAAAATAGTAAAAAAAAATGCCATGTCATTTTCAGTTTCTTAATATACAAAATAAAGTTAATTCTGTTTAATTTGTCTAGTCGCCATTCCTTAAGGTTTCTACATAAGTCATAATTTCTATTTTTCCATTTTAAGTCGTAGACTTCACCGCCTGGGAGCATCGAAAATTACTCAGGTTGACTTCTTACCCAGGGAGGTGGTGACCTATTCCAAAGAGACCCAGACACCCCTGGCTGCCCATCAGTCTGAAGGTAATTTCATTTTGATGCTTGGAAGTGAATACAGCTGTTTAAAAATAACATTTGTTTCCATGGAAGGCTTGGCTTTCATCTTTGAAATGTGCTTTGCCATTTTAACCAATAAACACCACATTCATTAGAAATTTCCGATAGACAGAATCTAACTGATGATTACTGAGTGCCGCTGCTTGTCTTTGTAAATGCAGTGAATTCATTGTTAAGACAATGCCCTCTAGTGTACAACCTGACACACTACAGGATTGTTTTTTGTACATGCATTGTAAGTAGTGTTTTAAAATAAATACTCTAAATGCTTCTTGGTAACTGTCAGTGAATATATAAAACAAACATGCAGGTAATCAAGTATTTTCTTAAATAAATGCAAGGCTATTAATGGTTTAATTTAAGTAAAACCCTGCAATACCACTTTAAGTCTAAACATGAAATGTAAGCATCAATTTAATTAAGAATCTTTTTTAAAATACTTTTTGCATCCTATAATATATGACAGACTTTGACACCAGTGTGATTTTTTTGAAGTTTTGGCTCTAAAGATATTTCTGATTTATGCTCTGACATTTCATTGAAGAAACTAAGGAAACCACTGTTTACAGTACTTTCATTGGCTTTCTCCTCTGCATACACATTTTAAAAACTGGAAGAAGAGAAAATATTGTGATTAATCTCTGAATAGCTGATGTGTAATGCAGAAATTGGCAAGGTTTCCTGTCAGTCTGTATCATCCATTTTCTTAGGGGGTGCAGAGGCCCAGAAACTACTGTATCCTGGCAGCATTAGACACGGGGCAGGCGCCAACACTGGATGGGATGCCAGTTCATACTCTTGTCATTTACTAATTCAGGGCCAATTTTGAGTTGCCAGTCAAGCGAATGTGCACATGTTTGGCATGTGGTAGGAAGCTGGCGTAACTGGTGATAACATGCAGTTATACTGGGAATGTGCCAGAACTCCCCACAGACTGATGTTTGAACATCCATCACTTGGGTTTTAACATTCTTTCATGCTTAGATGTTTAGGGGCAGCAATCTTTGGCACTTCTCTTGTTGTTTGTCATTGTGTATTGCTCATGATAAACTGGCAACCCACTCTGACCATGACGTCGCATTGCAAATGCAATTAGCAGAAACAGCTGATGACTCCTTTTGAAGCTGCTGGAGCACAGAGATTTCTTAAACTTGTTCACTTGGCTTCAATTCATAAAGAATTATGAATTCATTCAAAAATGTATTTCACTTGGTCTGTTCCATTCAATAGTAGTTGTTATTCCACAATGGCTACTGCTTTCAGTGTGAAAGAGAGCAAACATTCAGTTACTTGGTCGGTATTATTGGATGGTGAATACATGAACTGACCTTTTGGAAAATTTGGGGTGAAGAAAACTTACTTTACCATATAATGTATATTTTATTTTATTTTTTTTAAATATAGTTGATTCCAACACAGGTGTGGTCCCACTATTGCAGTGTCAGGGGGCTATGCCCATTTAGATTCAACACATAAAAGACAAGGATGATAACTAAACAAAATTAACATAAAATCCATAATGATTTGTAAACAGGGTGACATTAATGAAATAATTATACAAAACAAAAAGTAGGAAAACCAAAAAAAAACTGACAACATACAAAATGAAAAGAAACTTTAGCTACAGATGAAACCTTGGTTATGTCAACATAAAAAGAAACAAGTTGTCTTTGCCCATGTCATCAACTGTCAGACAAGTTCTTTTCAATCTTTTCTGCAATTAATGTAGCAGGGGCAATTTCAACCATTTTCTAATATCCATCATATCATTTTTAGAAAATGGCCCAGTTTTGTAATTATCAGCAATCAGCATTAAATACTTTGGATATACTCAACAAACTCCCATCTAAGCTAACGTTCAGTTACTGCCATCACCAACTAAATCTGGATTTTCCTCTACTTCTCTGCAGAGCCTTTCAAATTCTGTAAGAATGGGTATACAGAAGCTATTTCATGTCTCTCCAGAGATGTTCCATTGGTTTCAAGTCTGGGTTTTGTCTGGGACACTCAAGGAACTTTCAATAGAGTTGTCCCTAAGCCACTCCTGTGTTCTCTTTGCTTTTGTGCTTAAAGTTGTTGTCTTGTTGGAACTTGAACCGAATCAAAGGATCAGAACACTCCACTGCTGGGTTTCAGTAGTGTATCTCTGTATTTTGTTCTATTCAGTTTTCTCTCTCAACCCTGGCTAGTCTTACAGTCCCTGATGCTGGAACACAAACCCACAGCATGATGCCTCCAGCACTATACTTCATTGTTGGGATGGTATTGCACATCTGATAAGTACTTCCTGGTTTTCTCTTGCCATAACGCTTATATTGACTCCAAACAGTTCAATCTTGGTTTCATCATACCAGAGGATCTGAGTCCTTTAGGTGCCTTTTGGCAAACTACCAACGAGCCTTCATATATGGTGTGGCCACTCTGTAATAAACTCCAGATTAGTGGGGTGCTGCAGTGATGGTTGTCCATCTACAAGTTTCTCCCATCTCCACACTGGTTCTCTGGAGATCAGCCTATGACCATCAAGTTCTTGGTCACCTCTATTACTAAGGCCCCTTTCAACCAGTTGTCCAGTTTGGCCAGGTAGCTCAGCTCTAGGAAGAGTTGTGGAAAACTATTATATTTAAGAATTATGGAGCCCACTGTGCTTTTAGGAATCTGTAGTGCTGCAGACATTTTTTTTACAATCTACCCCAGATCTGTGCCTCAACACAATCCTGTCTCTAAGATCTGCAGGAAATTCTTTCATCCCCATGGCTTGGCCTTTGCCCAACTGTAAGATTGTCTAACAACAGGTGTGTGCCTTTATCATCATGTTCAATCAACTGAATTGACCACCACAGATGGATAACAACAACATTTATTTATATAGCACATTTTCATACAAAAAGTTGCTCAAAGTGCTTTACATAATGAAGAAAAGAAAAATAAAAGACAAAATAAGAAATTAAAATAAGACAACATTAGTTAACATAGAAAAGGAGTAAGGTCAGATGGCCAGGGTAGACAGAAAAAACAAAAAAAAAAACTCCAGAAAGCTGGAGAAAAAAATAAAATCTGCAGGGGTTCCAGGCCACGAGACCACCCAGTCCCCTCTGGGCATTCTACCTAACATAAATGAAATAGTCCTCTTTGTAGTTAGGGTTCTCACGGAGTCACTTGATGCTGATGGTCATACAGACTTCTGGCTTTTAATCCATCCATCATTGTTGGAACATCACGGTGCTTTGGGTAGATGGTGGTGGCGCAAGCCACCACCAAAAGGACACCGGAAAAGGATACAGAAGAGAGAGCAGGGGTTAGTACAGATTTTGAATGAATAGTTATTATAATGAATTGGATATACAGAGTATCAGGATTTAAATTACAGTGAAGTTATGAGAAGGCCATGTTAAAGTAATGTGTTTTCAGCAGTTTTTTAAAGTGCTCCACTGTATTAGCCTGGTGAATTCCTACTGGCAGGCAATTCCAGATTTTAGGTGCATAACAGCAGAAGGCCGCCTCACCACTTCTTTTAAGTTTTGCTCTTGGAATTCTAAGGAGACACTCAGTTGAGGATCTGAGGTTGCGATTTGGAATATAAGGTGTCAGACATTCCGATATATAAGATGGGGCGAGATTATTTAAGGCTTTATAAACCATAAGCAGAATTTTAAAGTCAATTCTGAATGACACAGGTAACCAGTGTAGTGACATCAAAACTGGAGAAATGTGCTCAGATTTTCTTTTCCTGGTTAGGATTCTAGCAGCTGCATTCTGCACTAGTTGCAAACGATTTATGTCTTTTTTGGGTAGTCCTGAGAGGAGTGCGTTACAGTAATCTAGTCGACTGAAAACAAACACATGAACTAATTTCTCCGGATCTTTCAATGATATAAAAGGTCTAAATTTTGCTATGTTTCTTAAGTGAAAAAATGCTGTCCTAGTGATCTGATTAATATGCGATTTAAAATTTAGATTACAGTCAATGGTTACCCCTAAGCTTTTTACCTCCGTTTTGACTTTTAATCCTAATGCATCCAGTTTATTTCTAATAATAATAATAATTCTTTGGATTTATATAGCGCTTTTCTCACTACTCAAAGCGCTCAGCAATTGCAGGTTAAGGGCCTTGCTAAAGGGCCCAACAGAGCAGAGTCCCTATTGGCATTTACGGGATTCGAACCAGCAACCTTCCGATTGCCAGTGCAGATCCTTAGCCTCAAAGTCACCACTCCTCACCACTCCACTTCTAATAGCCTCATTGTATCCATTATTGCCAATCACTAAGATTTCGGTTTTCTCTGTATTTAATTTGAGAAAGTTACTATTCATCCATTCTGGGATACATGTTAGACATTGTGTTAGTGAATTGAGATTCGGGGTCATCAGGTGCAATTGATAAATACAGCTGTGTGTCATCAGCATAGCTGTGGTAGCTCATGTTAAGGATAAGGAATAGAAACATCTCAATGATGATCAATCGAATGGGATGCTCCTGAGCCAGATATGCAGTGTCATAGCAAAGTGTCTGAATACTTGTGTCAATATAATATTTTAGTTTATTTTTTTAATGAATCTGCAAAATTCTTAAAATCCTGTTTTTGCTTTGTCATTGTTGGGTATTGTGTATTGTCTGACTTAGGCAAAATGAATTTAAATGATTTAGCATGAGGCTGCAGCATAACAGAATGTGAAAATAGTGAAGGAGTCCGAATAATTTCTGAAGGCACTTTTCTTCTATTTTCATAAAAATTATTTAATTTTTTTTTTTTTAGAAGCACTGTTAATAATTTTTAAAATAAATGCAGTATATATTTTTGGCTGCGGTGGGTTGGCACCCTGCCCGGGATTGTTTCCTGCCTTGTGCCCTGTGTTGGCTGGGATTGGCTCCAGCAGAACCCCGTGACCCTGTGTTCATAATCAGCGGGTTAGAAAATGGATGGATGGATATATTTTTGGTATATGCCAGGCCAACTAAAGAAAAAGAAAAAATGCATGTACAGTAAGAACGTAATAAATGTGAGGAATAATAGAATCAGTTTTAATGAGACTGCAATACCTGTTAAAGTCTAAACAACAAAAATATAAAACATCAGCTTAAATAAGAAACGTATTTTATATTATGTTAGCATCCATTAACATGACAGTGTTTACACCAGCATGGTTTTGTGAAGTTCTAGAAAGAGACAAAGCCACTGTTTAAAAAATGGCTTTCTTATCTACATGAATATTAGAAGAGAAAATCTATCCATCCATTATCCAACTCGCTATATCCTAACTACAGGGTCACAGGGGTCTGCTGGAGCCAATCCCAGCCAACAGAGGGTGCAAAGCAGGGAACAAATCCTGGGCAGGGCGCCAGCCCACCACAGTAGAAGAGGAAATGTCATGATTAATATCTGGAAAGCTAATGTTTAATGCAATAACTGGTACAGTCACCTGCCAATCTACATCATCCATTTCCATTAACATCAGGGACAAGGCAATAACCAGAACATCATGGGACACCAGTTCATAACAGGACACACTTTCACATACTGTGTTCACCCACGCTTACGAATTCAGGGCCACTCAAACTAATGTGAACATCTTTGGCATGTGGCATGAAAATGCTATAACTGAAGAAAATCCACAGGGAATGTGTCCAGATAGTCTGATATGTGAGTTTCTATCACCTCCTTTTAAATCTTCTTTCATGTGTGGACTCTTATGGGCAGCAGACTTTGATTCACTATGAAGGTTCAGCACCATTCTGTTTTTTCCCTTTCATTTTCCCTTTTAGATGTTTGAAAAATATAAGTCCTTGGTTTAGGATGAAATTGCATATGACTGATCAATTAACCTTTGTTTCTTTTTAGATTATTAAATTATGAGTATAATCACAATAGCTTAGAACAGTTATTTTTTTACTAAGTATTTTACATACTTTAAATTGTATAAATGGTATATAAATGAATTCAACCAAAAATTTTAGTAAACACAAAGCGTTAAGTCCAGCATACAGTAGCTTGTTGATTGTTTATACCGAGTGCATAAATTAATTTTCTGAACCCACATATTCAATTCTTGGATCAACAGAAACATAAGCTTGTCCTGGTAACATTGGACACAAGGCAGGAATAAGCCTTGGACAGGCAGGGTGTCATTCCGAAGAGAGCCCACTCAGGTACACACTCGTACAGAGCCTTTATAGAGCTATCAGTCACTCCAATCTGCATATCTTTGGGATTCACAGTACCCAGAGAAAGCATACACATACACAGGGAGAACATGAAAATTCCATACATATACGGACCAGCTCAAGATGTGAATTGGGAACTAGGAGGGAGAAGTCCTACCCACTTCACCACTGTGCTGCCCCTATTCACCCAGTGTTTACAACATGATACCTAGTCAAGACATGTACAAAGTGTTATGTTCCTAGTGGATTTTGTATCATATATTTGAATTTTTCAGAGCGAATAGCATTTCCAACATCCCAAAAATTTACTTTTAATCATCTTTTATCTGTCTGCCAGTATCTGTACTCAAAATCCGTCATTTTCATATTTTCAAATAGATCAGCCAGATTAAGTTTGAAATGTTGATATCTGTAACCCTGAGAGAAAGTTAAGTGCATTCAGAAAATGGATGGATGGTATTTGTACATAGTTGGAATAAATGCATGATTTTTCTATTGTACAGATTTGTCGGACTGGGTGCATACTGTAATGCCGTCCATTGGTTTGATTTGCAGAGATGGATCACATGGGCTTTAAGAGGAGGCATATAATATTAACTGAAATGTAATTTTAAAAACTTAGACTTCATATTTATAAAACATTGTGCTGTTTATCGCTTTTGTCTTCTCTTAAGTCGAAGGGTTGTTTGGTTGAAGCCCATGAAGCTCAAGGCAGATATGAAGTCTGATCAAAGTGTCACCCATCTCAAGATCAGGTCGTGCACACAATCAAAAAAGTGTACATTTTAAGTCACCAAGTAAGCTGACTTGCAGATCCTATTAATGTGGTAGAAACAGTAGTGTAACTGGGAGGAAAATACTGTATGTGCAGACAAAGGGAGGACTCACAGATTCTACACAGACAGTGGCTGGACTGGGAATCAAACCCAGTCTGCTGAAACAGCGAAGCAGCTGCACTAACCTCTCTACAACTGCATGTACGAGCTAAAAGAGCACATGGAAAAAATGACTAGCAATATTTGGTTATTTTAGACAACGGTAGTGACAAATAGTGTACATACTTTTTAGTTTTGTCATCAAAATGTACAATTTGTAATTCAAAATAAAAAAGATAATGCTAGCCAGTGATGCAAATGTGGTCTTCTCAGTAAGCAAGACTGCTACAGAGGCTGCCGGTAGAAAACAGAAACGCCTCACTACTGTTACTCAGCAAAACAGTACAGAATATAAAGACAGCCAGCCTTAATATTGGCTTTGTTATGTCTGCTCAGAGTAAAGACAATGCCTTAACCACAATGCCTCCTTTGTATTCAGGGGCTGTCAATTGAATGTATGAAACCGTGAAAGTTACAAAGGCATTTGCTAGCTAAACATGGCCAATTCAAGGATAAACCCTAGTGTTTTTGAAGACAAGGTGAAGGAAATTGTTGGTTTACAGATGAACAAAAAGAATCCTACCACAGTGGGCTAAAGAATAATTCAAGAATAAAAGAATAAAACACTGAAAAATTGTTTATATGGAGAAATACGCCTTGTGCAACTGTGATTATCCAGGAAAAGTTCAGAGCACAGACAGCCAAATCCCTGGCTTAACATAAAAAGAATTTCAAAGGACATTGTAACATTACATCTGTCTTTGTTCTATAACAAAGTCTCAATTAATTAAGGTTTTTATAATATAGTGGTAGTAATTCTTCCTTTTAACTGAATACATTGACCAGCAAGCACAATGCTGACCTCCCCAATTCAGGAATCTTCAGACTCTCGCCACAACGTGTCTCATTGATGAGTTAGTGCAGTATAATGCTGTGGACTTATTGAAGATTGGACCAGTAGAGATGGATGATGGGGCGTTGATTTAAATAGTATAAGGTAGCTGGGTGGGGACCAGAAAGACAAAATCAAAAGGCAAAATCAGGAAAACAAACAGATAAAACATCCATCAGCTTTAACCAAAAAGACACATAGTGATGAATGTAACAATCTGTGGAAAACTAAATTCATAGTATAATTCAGTATTTTGCCTTGCAAAAACATTGTAAATTGTCGTTTTCGGTGAAATTTGTACCATTGACACAAGAAGAAAGAAATTTAGTTCTGGTCATTTAGTATTTAAAAATCTCTTGTCAAAAAAAATCTCAGGGCTTATGTCCTGTCATGTGTAGACATTTTGTTGAACTGCAAAACATGTTCTAGTAGTATACCAACTTTGTCAGTTTTGGCAATCTCAATCCTAAAGATGCACTGGAGACAGAAAAGAATCCCGAATCCTCTTGCCATTTGGAGAGTCCATATCCTTCACCTCTTCTCCAGGAATCAAGAAACAGCAAAGGTTAGTTGCTGACTAATGACGTAGAGGGGCCCGGGGGGAGCTTCCCATGTAGTGAAATTTTCTTTTGGAGAAAACGCAGTAATGTGCACCTTGGGGTATTTTGGTGTATCATCATGTGGAAAGTATGCAGCATGCCACATTAAAAAAGAAAAATAAACACATTGCACCTCTACGTTGATGTGGACAAGAGACATAAACAGAATTGATTTGACAGGTATGTGACAGATTATATTCATTTGGCAGCTGCAGAAAAGAACACCGGCAAACATAGTAGTAAGAGGCTTTAGCAGAAATATTCCTGTTTTTCCAAAAAAAACTAAAAACCCTTTTTAGTAAGTTTTGCTTTTTGTAAATTGCAAAAAAAAAGCCTGCAAAACACATTTTAGTGTTAGTTTTACAAAACAATTTGTGAATCCTAACTGGCATGTTTTGCTCATTGCTAAAGTCTTCCATTAGCTGTAGTGTATAGGGTGTGGAATAATGCAACAGAAACTGTAGGCAAACACTAAAACATGAGAAGTGATACCAAAGTAATGAGAACGTAAGGGTTGAGTGGAAGACTTGAGTGAAGACAAGTTGTAAGGAGGGTCTTTACATATAAAAACAAGCCTTAGGTGACAGATGAGTATTTGCAGATGCTTGGCAACTACATCCAGGAGGTGGGCGTAAGGTTGTGGTTGGATGTCAAGCATGATGTATCTATCTTGACTTTTGTTAAGTCAAGATTTATGAATTTCATGTGAAAAGAAATGGTCTCTGACAATACATTCTGGTTGGTCCTGTGAGGTGTGATGCCTGACTTGTACAGCAAGTATGGTTGACTGTGAGGACTGAGCTGAGTACATTTCATCCCTCAGGCCTTATGTATAGAGTTTTAAAAATATGATAGAAGATATCTTGCATATATTCATCCATCGTCTTATACTGTATAACCCATTGATATAATCAAATTGTAGCCCAGACTTAAACTGAGAGCATCAAAGGCAAAGTTGGAAGCCGCAAAGGAAATTCACACATGCCCTTTACTCATTCACAGATTTCATAGAAAATCATTATATAAAAAGTCAAACAGAATTACAATTCAAAAATGTTTATTTATTCATTCAATTTCTGGATGTGCTTAACTTGGTATATCGCCATGGGTAATTAAAATTTCCATTCAGCAATCATTAAAGCCACTTAATCCAATTTAAAGTTATGAGTGTAGACTAATTTAAAATCATCCTGACACAAATGTCTTTGGGATGTGGAAGGAAAGCTGGAGTACCCTGGTGGAGAACATTTAAGTTACTCACCACTGACCAGACTAGGATTTGAACCCAGTATCATGTTCCTATCAGGCAATAACAATTTCAATTTCAATTCTTGTTTGTCATGTGTACAAGTACCATGTACAATGAAATGCTTGATTGCATGTGCCCCCACAGACAGTGAACATAGGCAAAAAAACCCACAATAAATAAATGTGAACATAGGCAAAAAAACCGCAATAAATAAATGAATATAAATAAGTAAATAAATAAAACCAGAATCCTAGGAATAAATAGAGACAGTGGCAAAAGTATATGTACAGGTAACACAAACCACAATGAAAACTTCCTTCAAATGATATCAGATATCAGATGCAAGATTGTATTTTTTAATGTGCAAGATTCCTGAAATAACTTTGTACCTCTGAAATGGACAGATTCAACTAAACATGTATTGATGCATCACAGTACATTTAACTGAGGGTTTTGGGAGGAGGCTTGAAGTTGTTTTTCTTTGCTGATTCTTAAAGCAGTTTTAGTGAAAGAACTATGGGAGTTTCTTTTTATGGTGCCATTGGGTAAAGTATGCAGATTATAACAAGAAAATTCATGTTGCAGCCGTGTTTTGATCCAGTGCAGTCCTACGTATTTATCCAATTTGTTCATCCAATTAGGAGTCTCAAGGTGCTGGAGCCTGTCCTGACAGCACTGGGCATAAGGCATGTACTGAAGCCCCATCACAGAGTATATATACACACACTCACATCTTGCCATTTTACAATAGAATCTGATCTGCATGTGTTTGGTATGTGGGAGTGTTTTATCATGTCCTCAGCTCACCTTAACCATTTACCTAACACAATAGGTATTAAATAACCTCTATCTTTTAACCTGTAGGTTCTTTTCTAGATGGAGCATAGGAAGAAATGTCTGAACCAGCTATGCTCCTATTATTTGTTACCTCTTACCTGTCTCACTGTCCAAGCTGTACCCTGTGTGTTTCATCCCATGACCTTCATTGCAGACTACATCACTGACTCTGACTGTCTTTACTTTTAAACCTTCACTTTAACTCCATTTACCATCAATGCAACACTTCACAGAGGCATTCCTTTATGCTTTTAAGGGACTGCAATTAGACATGAAATGCGCACTCTAAACTCCTGCCTTGCTAGCAGCAGTCAGACAGAGACACTGGTTTTAAGGTTTCACTCACATATTAGATTAATTTGCATTATACAAAACAAGAATAGCAACTATAAAGTGATCCAAAGCATCATATGCCTTGGTGGGTAAAATCTTCCTGCATTCCCATTAGCAACAACAAGACAGTGGTGAAAATCTCAGTTGCCTTGGTTCCTTAGTTACAGAGGCTGCATACGCAGTCTAAATAAAGATAAAGAGAGAAAGAAAACCTTCTGAGCATGATAGTTTTTGTAAAAAGCAGCAGCTTTCCCCCTTCATTCATCCCTAAATAACTCGGTTCACTTTCTCATCCCTGCTAGTAAGGCGTGCTGACATTTTTTAGTTAACTAAAACATATTGAAGGTAGAGAATGTTCAGAAAAGAAACCAAAAACATGTTACAGACATTATTATCACTAAAACAAAAACTCTTCTTACGCTCAGCTCAAGGTTATTTCTCTGGTATTTAAAACTAACATACGGCCTGGTCGTATTACATGACCATTGATTTTGAGATGTAGCCTTCATTTACATAATGTTATTGAGTTGGAGGCATCTAGCGGCACACTCCTGTGAATTCACTCGCATAATGAGACATACCCAATGACTCACTCCAAGCAGTCTGCAGCTCGCTGCTGGTTTGATTTTGTCTTTAGTCATAGGGGGGTGGGCTCTGTGTATATGAGAGCTGACAACCAATGAATACTCAACTGGAAGTACAATATTTATAATGCAGCAATGAGGAATAAGGAACATGGGTGTTTTCGACCTCACAAACAGAAGAGAGGCTTGTTTGTCTGATGTCTTGTGTTTTACATACCACAAAAGAATGTAAAAAAACAGATAAAGGGCTGAGATTGTGTCTGAACTAACTGCGACCCTTTGTACAGCATTCATTTAGTCAGGCAGCACGTTATTAGTTGTCACAAAAAGGGGCTAGTATAACTCTGCTGGAAGGCTGGCACACAGTTACTAAATTTGACAATCCCAGTGATATTAAGTTCTGTTAATTGACATTGTCCGACGACAAGATCAAAAATCGCTGTCAGCAAGTCTGACATACACAATGACTAGAAGTCATGTAATGTGACATCGGCTTAAGCAGAACATTCTAGAATCCAGCTTTGTGTTCCAGTTTTTCCCAGCATACATTTTTAGAATCCTGCATTGTGTTTTCCCAGCATTCACTGCACTCGGTTCAGCGTGACAAGACTTCAGGCTATCTGTCAACTGAAAAGGCTGAAGTGTCCCCTTGTCCTGGGAGAAAAGCCAGAATACCAGGAACAAAACCAATGTAGACATTAGGAGAACATGCAAACTCCAACCAGGGAATGAACCAAAACTTGAACCATGTGTCTTGCGATGCACTGTGCTCTCCTTTTTCTTATTTATATAAAAAAGACTGGTATGCATTGACTGAAATTAAATCAAAGAAGAAAGGAAACCTAAACAGTACTGATGGCTACATTTTTGATGATTGTGATCCCGACTGACATAATAATTTACAGGTAACAGCAGCAATCTTCCCATTGAAGAGGGTTAGGTTTTCATATATTAGAAGACACCTCAACAGTCCTTGATTTAAAGTTTTTATAACACTAAATCTGTTACAGGTTTGGTCTCCTACTTGCATTTAGTGATGCTGGGGTTGGCTGCAGTATCTCATATCTGAACATTTAGATTGAGATGGACAGACAACTCTCTAGAAAGCAATTAGAAATCCATGTTATCAATTTGCTTTCTGCTTTGTAACATCACAAGGAGCTGTAGCCCATCACAGACAGAAGCTAACCTTGATTGGGATTCCACATACCCACAATCACATTCCCAGAGATATCAGTCAAGCTAATGCGCGTGTCTTTGGAATGTACAGGCAAGGTGAGTTATCTGGTTGAAACAGTGGAAACAAGGAGAAGATGTGGGAATTAGTCATAGACGGTGACCAAACCATCCCCTGAACCCAGATCCAAATAGCTGTGTGGCACTAGTCACTGCCTTGCCCCCCATATAAATAAATTACATTCCAAAACTTATTACACATTTGGTGATTAAAAGCTGTTTCACAGTTCAACTGATCTTTATTTCATATAGCACATTTTACAGCAAGCACCAATACAACACCTTTTATCAAGCAAACCGGAATACAATAGAAGGCAGCGCAGCAAGTTTTGCAGACACCTTGTTTGACTCAAGAAAAGTCCACCTATTTTTTAACCCTATATAGGGCCATATGGACTAATGAGTATAGCATTTAAACACCAAGTAGAAACCAAGCTTCACCATGACAACAGTCGATTGCTGGGCAAACGTATACATAGACTTACTCACAACAGGTCAAATATAAGTCAACATGCCAAGAAAATCCATACGGACAAGGGGAGAACGTGCAAATTTCTAATAGACATTGACTAAAATACAACTTGAAATGTATTTGTTTTATTTAGTGGATTGATTTCTAAAATGTCATATTTAGTTTGTCTTTGCTATTAATCATTATGCTGGTGGAATGATTGTATTCTAGCTTGAATCACCCCACCACCACCACCAACCCTTCATTATCAACTTTCACAGGGATGAAATGCCTAAGCCTACTTTATAAAAATAATAAGTATCTCTTGCAATAGTTTTGGGCTGTAAATTATTTTTGGTTACACCAAAATACCACATTTCAGCAGCCGTCTCTGATATGTGTGTTGGCAACAGCTGCTTGCCATGTGATTTAAGACTTCCTGTCATTATAATTGATGTGTTTTTATTCTTTCCACTTCCTGAAGCCTGATCAGAATTAAAATTGCAGTTGGAATTTCCTGCCTAAGCAACTCATTTATTCAGCAAGTGCTGCATTGACAGCTCTTTGATTGGACGTTGCCCCTCAGCTATCTGCTTGCCGAGGTGAGGACAGGGGGGCCGGGAGGTGGTGGGGTGCTGTTTGTTTTGGGGGTGGTTTTCCTTTTATGAGTCATAGCATTTTGCCCAGGTTTGCTGCAGCACACCACATCTGCAAATATATACAGGTTGTCCATCATGTGGTAACCTTGCCCTTAAGAAAACTGCGTGCAGAAAATGGTAATGATATGAATATCTAACACAGCCACCTGCTTAGGTGGCCCCTGGCCTGCTGTTTATTTAGGGAACTCGGCAGAACTCACAGCTAATTGTCACGCTGAGAAGTTCGGTTTGACAAGTGTTCTGCTCTCTGCATGGGATTGAATGTGTAGAAAGTGATGTTGTTAAATGGACAGTTTCTATAAACCATCTGGAAATACTGTATAAGTGTGTGTGGAGAATCAAGGGTTTGGTTTTTTCCATTTTCTTCCACTCATGGAGAAAAAACTTGTGCCTATAGCCCTGTCTATCTAAATATATTAACTTGTCACAGATTACACTGTGATCCACTGCCCAACACAGGTTTGGATTACAAGTCTTATTGGGTTTTAGGCTGGGAGATCAAGCAGCAGTATAATGCCTAAGCTTGGTCTAACTGCTAAGATTTTTTGTCTGCTTGCTCAGATTACTTCTTCCCCTTACTTCTTTCCTTTTTCACCCATTTTGCTTCCACTTCCTCTTAGCATAAAATGTCACATGTGTCTGGTACTTCCAAGGGAAACAGGTTTTCTTTCCACTATCTAGAAACACACTATTTGGATGAGTTATAATCGATTAAGTAAAAGTTTATTTTCATAGGGCCATCATTATAAAAAGCCACACAGAATTATAAGAAGGAAAGATGCATTATAGGAAAGATTTTGCTCTTGCTTTGTTTTGGCGCACAAGTCTTTTGCTTAGTAGGTAGCTGCCCAGGCACTGTTAGCTTCATATTAAGTGTTAGATTTCTCCCTACACAGTCTCTTTGGAATGCAGTTTCTTAGTCTCATCTGATAAGACTAATCAATCACAGACAAAATGACACCCAGACATGTCCCCCTAATGCACAATATAAAGACCTACTCAGTGAACAAAAAGCTGTAACTCAGTTACTGGCAACTCCTACTCCTTCCATTACACCATTCCGCAAGTGCTAGGTCTGTGCTCTGTACATGCTCAGTACTCTCCACCTGGGTTTGCCTTCTGGTCCATAGCAGGCAGTGGCGTAGGAAGGTGGGTGCGGCCCGCACCAGGTACCAGCTCTGAGGGGGTGACAAAAAATTGGCGGTTTTGTATTAATGTGCCTTTTAGTTACATAAAATAACATGTCAAATAATTTACATGGGCTTTAACAATCCCTAATTGCAGCAAATTGCGGGTGAACGATGTGATGCTGTAATGATTTAGTATTATTGTGTGGTGCGTGGGGGGAGGGGGTGTTCTGTCTCATTTCTTTTGAACCGTGCTGGTGTTCAAGTAAACAAACATCCGGTTCTGTAACTCATTGTCTCATCCCTGCCACAAATATATCATCTCCCGAAGTCGTTCTGTGCAACAATATTTTTAACCCGAACATCATCATAATATAGTCAGCGCGAAACGTTTTAGACAGTGGGGTGGGTAGGTATTGTCTGCTCTAGAACGGACCATAAAGTAAACACTTTAGGATCGTTCTACGAGCGAACGGACAATATCTCCCTCCCCATCCCACTATCTTAAGGCCCCTATATATACGAGCCGGGACACACGCCGAAATCATGTGTCACAATTCTGGTTAATTGGCGGTTTGGCGTAATTTTTTTTTTTACAGAAATTCCATGCCTAAGAAGATTTCTAAAAGCCGCCAAAGTTCCAAAAGAAGAATTGTTTGGACTTCCTTAAGATTCTTAGAGTTTGTGGTTGAATATGAACTTTTAGACTGTGTTCCCAATCTCACTTTAGCATCATATGAGAGGAGTTTTTCGAAACTCAAGACTAATTAAGAATTGTCTCAGATCCACTGTGAACCAAGCACAACTCTCTAGCTTAGCCATTTTGTCAATTGAAAATAGTGTAGCTGAAGGCATCGATTTTGATGACGCAATTTCAAAATTTGCAGAACAAAAAGTTAGAAAGAAGAGATTCTAAGTATCATGTTAAAGTACAGTTTGTATGATTAGAGCCTAGAGAACAAAACTTGTAAACAATTGAGTTTTCATTAAATTGTATTATAATAATAATAAAGTTATGCACTAGGTACTATCACTATGAAAAAAAATGTCTTACATTGTACATTAAACTGGCTTATTAATAAAAAGGCATTTTACTTTTTTTTTAATTCTTAAAAAAATGTTTACAAAATAATTAACATTATGCCCTCTTTACTTAATCAATTGAATAAAAAAATTGCTTTCTCATTAAATTTCATTTTATATTTTGGTGGACATGGGGGTGATAAGTTTAAACTCTGCACTGGGTGCCACCAGACCTTGCTACGCCAGTGATAGCAGGGCATCTAAGGTGTGGCTGTAATAAAGACTGGAAACATCCTTCTTTACTCTGAATGGCAACCTGGTGCTAGACTGGAAGAGTGCAAGACTGTCGGTATCTGGAGTTAGGTGAGGGTGGCACAAGTCCAGTCCTTGCTGAAGTAAAGCAAGATACTTGTGCAAGATAAGCTATACTTAAAGTCGTGTTTGATTTCTTAAAGAAGGGAGTTGACTGATCACCATCTTTCTAGTGGACGTAAATTATGTGCTAGCAAATGAGAGCCACTGTGTGTGAAACCTGCCTTACCGCTTGCAACCACAAGGTGCGACCAAAGCAAAGAAGAGGAATGAATAATAATAAAAATAACAATAAAAAGTGTGCTGTATATCCTCTCACATGTTCTGGAGAAAGCTGACCCAAAAAACTGGAACAAAGCCTCACCTCCACATGGAATCAACAGGAACCAAACCCTAAGTACTCCAACTTTAATTCCAAGTACTGTCAATTGTAACTTAGTAGTTAGGGTAAAGCCGATGAATGTATTCCAGTTATTGGTATCACTGTAACTGAAAAGTAATAAGCTATGTGAAGGATACGTTTTTAGCTGTTAGAAGTTTCATTCCTAAATATAGTAGGAATGTTCAGAAGTGCTACACACATACACACACAGAGGACCAGTGCAGACTAGCTATGAGCAGATCAACACCTCCATCATAGTACATACAGTAGAAACTTAATAACTTGCTAAAGAACGTATTCATCTTGACCACATTAATGAAAAGATCAGAATTCATAAATTATGTTCCTTTTTCTGTAGGAGAGAAAAAGATTAGACTAAGCCAAGAAATAGAGTTCTTATATTATGTGCCTTTATCTATAGGAGAGAAACAGTTAAGCTAACATCTATCTATATAGTTCACTTATTCCATGGCAAGCAAGACGCACACAAGACAGCCACGCCCGCCAACTCACAGAGCCCCGCCCACCAACAATTCACTAAACAGCCGACCATGGTGCGAGAGCGAAAGCATTTGCCAAGAATGTGTTCATTAATCAAGAACGAAAATCGGAAGTTCAAAGAAGATCACATACCGTCGTAGTTCTGACCATACACAATGCCGACTGGCGATCCGGCGGCGTTATTCCCATGACCCACCGGGCAGCCAACCGGGTAACCAAAGTCTTTGGGTTCCAGGGAGAGTATGGTTGCAAAGCTGAAACTGAAAGGAATTGACGGAAGGGCACCACCAGGTGTGGAGCCTGTGGCTTAATTTGACTCAACACGGGAAACCTCACCCGGCCCAAATGTGGCTCACAGGTGCATACAACTGAGGCGGTGTGTGGAAAATGAACAGTCAACGTGACTCACAAGTGCATGTGGACTGTACACAGATGAAAGCGACTTAGGTGAGGAGTTGGGGGCGGACACATGAGCAGGCAGTGCGTACTGAACGATGACTAAGAGATGACTTAAGAAATCGGCAGACTAGAATGGCAGGGGCGGAATGGGCATGAGACGATTGAACTTGCCTATCTAGAGGATGTAAATGTCCTAACACGGGTTCCGTAGGTGAACCTGCAGAAGGATAGTTACCGGTTGTGCCGACCAGTCGTTGGATGGTTAGGACCCGAAACCTCTCGGGGCCCGCTTCCCCGCCCTCTCTCCAGAGTTCCATCTTTGCATTCACTTACAGTCGTATCCTCAAACCCACCCCATTTGGACAACTGTGTTTTTCAGGAAGTGTTCACCAATCAATACATAATTATGCGGCATATGCTACGCCGCGGGTTGGCTAGTAAATCTATATTTTGTGATGTTAGTTATCGCCCTTTGTCGATTATTATCTATATATGTATACTTCTATATATACTTGTAAATATCCATCTTTTATTATTCTTATGAATAAATTATATATTTGGTTTATCGCAACAAGGGTGCTTAGATTATTTGCTGAGAAATACACACTACATCTGAAACACAACAGAGAAAATGAAAGTTAATTAATGTGGACTTTCACCAGTCATAAATTGTATCTCTTCATAGTTCTGGCATCCCAACTGGAAGGTGAAACAGAGATCCCCCTCACACCTACAAATACGTCCATCTTCATACACATTTCAAAAACCTTAATTTATTCATTCAGTTTCTGAATCGGCTTAGCTCAGTACGTGGTCACGGATAATTGATTATCTGTTCATCCTTCATCAAATCTGCTTAATCTTATTTACAGTTATGAGGGGCCAGAGCCTATCACAGCAGCATTGGCTGTGAGAGTGAAAGAACCCTAGACTGGATGCCAGGCCATTGCAGAATCCACTCACTCCTACTAGGCAATCTAACACTTCCTAGTTAACTTAAAAAGGCAAAGATTTGGGATACACAAGAGAAAACAGAATGTCTGGAGAAAAGACCATGAAGACAAGGAGCTGAACAAAGGGTTTCAGAGATGTGAGGCAGTAGTTGTAGCCACTATGCCATCTCTAATTCAAATATAACCATCACAAATTGTTTATAGAGTACAAACTTACTGGCATGAAGTAAGAACATCTTGTAACCACCAGAGGGCAAACCTAAAAATGTGACTCCAGAAGAGATTCTTTAAAGCAGACATGCCTTTTGCATTTTCTAAAGCTTGGTAAGCAAGTCCACAGCTTGGGGAACTACCATTAGGGCAGCCTGAAATCCTTTCTGTGATAAATTTAGGAATTGCTCAGGTTTCATCACTGGGAAAGGCAGATGGCAAAGTGGTCTTCCCTTGGCATCCTCCTGTGTCTGTCAAGATGTTGTTTACCATAAGGGACTACTTGCCAGTATCGTCTCTAACTTTTGCAGGTCATGCTGAGAAGTTATTTGCTTCCGGTCTTCTTATCAGGATGTGTCATGAGTTCTGCAATTCCAGTTACTTGCTAAAGAGAAATAAGATCAGGACCTAAAGCTCCTCGGGGTCACATGCCCATTTTTATTTGTTTTGCAGTGTGCCCTGAAAGTTTACCATGAAAAGGAAGAGGACTGACACTGTTTGATAAGTTGAGAGTTAAAAATTTAATAGCAAGGCAGCATTAGTATAGTACAACAGGTGTAAAAAGAGACAGATTTAAACCATTTAAACAAAGAGACAGATTTAAACCAATTAAATAAGTAAATTTTTTTAACATGTGTAGTACATAGTACATAGTGTGATAGGTTAAGTAGACTGAATATGCAAGAAAATAAAAGGTGGACCTTCACGTCTAGTTTGGACATTGTGGGGCTAAGTATGCATTTATTTATAGCTGTGAAATAGGGTTATGGGATAAGGGCATTGCCTCAGAGGTAAGCACAATGATGACAGATGTGTGTGTGTGTGTGTTGGGGGGGGGGGGGGGGGTACTTTGGGGTTGAAGATGATTCATGTTAAGAGACAAGCTAAGCTCATCTGGAATGCTCATTCACATCATTCCAGACTGCTTGTGCCCAAGTGATGCAGTAACTTAGAGCAAGAGTTGAAGATCAGATGTTGTAATGCAGTGTTTTTCAACCAGTGTGCAGCAACACATTGATGCACCATGAGAGGTACCCATCTGTGCATGAAAGTAAGAGTGTAGCACACCTGGTTCTGAACTTGAGAGGGACAAGCCTCAGAGGTGGTCGAGACCTGTCTGAGGAGGACAGGACTACCTGAAGAAGCAGGCATAAAAGTTGCTCCATAATTGCTATTTTAAGGCACTACTGACACATTTCCTGGCTGCTAGAGTCCATCTGCCTGGGTGTGTGGTCGCCAGCAAGTCTCACAGGGCCGGTGGATAGTGGGCATACAAATTGCCTCTGAGGCAGTGAGGGCTAGGCAAAGGGGTAAAGTGGCTGGGAGATGCTACCAAAGTGCTCACTAAGTGCCGTGTCTATGAACGGTGATCTCGGAGCTGCTTTTTTTTTTACTGGCTTCTCTGGTAGGTCCTGCACCTTTGGACACTTGAGGATGTGTATGAGATATAATGTGTTTCTGGTTAGTATAATAGTGGGAAACAATGTGGTAGTGGATTGATACTGTTTTTGTTTGAAAATGGTGTCAGGCTGGCCTGCCATTAAAATCCTATGGATTAATAAAAGGGTTTTATTGATGCATTGCTACACTGCTGTCCATATGAATTTCTGTATTTTAATACACTAAGAAACACGCAGACCTCCAGTCTGCAAATCAAGGTCGTTTATATAGAGCAAGCTGAACTTTTCCATATTAGCAAGACTGTGTTTTTTCTTTACCGTGGAAAAAATACAGCCTCACAGTAATCACATTGGTGATGTAACTTTTCAAAGTAGTGCTCATTGGTTCCCATTTATTCTCTCTTGTTCTTGTTTTTGTATTCTGTATGCTGTATTAAGTGTCTTCCGTGATGTGCCTGACACCCACAAGATGTCGATGCTGTTCTTTTTCTTTATTATGGATTTCTTTAACACAATTGATGATCAGTAAACACAATACTTACACTTTATTATAAACTTGAGAGATTTATGTAGTGTGTATTGGGACATTATCAATAGGTAGGTGTGATGATGTAGGTTCTTGCTCCATGCTCCCATCTCCCTTTTGGGAGCTCTTGAACCCAACCCCATTGGTAATGTAACCAGAGGAGCTGGACAAAGAAGACACCAAAACAAAGCAAGGGGAACATGGAAAGTGCAAACAGTGCATTTTTAAAAAAACAAAACCAAAACAATGTGTTTAAATAAAGTACAGTTCTCTAAAACGTCATTAAATAAATAATCCATTAAAACCAGGGTGAAACAGTGGAGGTTAAAATCCAATGAATAGTTCCATTAAAAGCGAGGTTAAAACAATAGCTGGAAGCAATCTTTTAAAAACAAGACCCGGTGCCTTCTTTTGCTGGCCCTACCTACGGCTGACCTTCTCCTACTTTTGCTGGTTTGGTAGCTTCCCAATCCTTGGCTTTGTTTGGCCGATACAGACCGAGACTTGAGTTCCCCCGCGACCAGGGCACTCATGCTGGGCCTTCAACTTCCCAAGCCTCCAACTCTCGCTGCCTTCCTTGGCCCTATGCGGTGAGCCAACTGCCTTGTGGTCACTCCTGCTCCTCATAATTGCTCAGCCGAAGCGACCACTACTTCTTGCCCCCAAGTGCTGGCCAAACACTCCACTAAGGGGCTCTTCTCATAGCTGCCTGTCGATAATACTGCGAGCCTACTCTTGCTCGCTCGCTCCTGCACCGGCTTTCCGTTTCCAGCTTCCCTTTCTTCCTCCCTCCTCTAACCTCTGTTCTTTCTTTCCAATCTTTTTCCCCTCCTCCGCACTCACGCTACTACTGTATATAATGGGGATGTGGCACAGGTGTGGCGATTAGCGGCTCCCGACATCAATTACGGATGCGGATGATTCCTCACCTGTGCACATAAGCGAGGAAATACCCACAGTACGTCGCGTCCGAGAACCACTCTGGCCACACTACCACGCCTCCTCTATAAATGGTGATTACTGTATTTATTTAAAACTGGCCTTTTATTCTGTGCTGCGAACCCGCTATACCACAGTAGGCTTGTGAGGATTGAGCTTTAATTACAATTAAATTTTCTGCCCACTAAGACGCTTAACCATTTCACTTTGTTGATCACATTACTTTTCTAAAGTTGCCAAAACCTCAGATTCGCTTACTTTCCAGAACATATAGGTCATACATTTTCAATTAAGGCCAAGATCAATGTTCTAGCTCCAGCAGTTCATTGAGTACCAGCATAGTGCCACGCTGCATGTACTTGACAGTAAGCAGATGCTGCAGATTTCAGTTTTGTTCTTCCTATCACATAATCGTCTTCTAGGATTTGCTTCATACTCAACAGATGTCACTGCTTTTCTTAAAAGTGGTTTAAAAGAGCAAGCTGAACTTTTCCATTTTGGCAAAACATTGTTTTCTTTTTGCCATGAAAAAACACACCTGTACAGTGAACACATCGGTGATGTAACTTTCCCTAATAGTGCTTGTCTGTTGGCACACATTCCTCTGTTGTTCTCTTTATTTCATTCTGTATACTGAAACATTATTTGCCTCTGTGA
The DNA here is from genome assembly GCF_900747795.2 of Erpetoichthys calabaricus. Classification (NCBI taxonomy): domain Eukaryota; kingdom Metazoa; phylum Chordata; class Cladistia; order Polypteriformes; family Polypteridae; genus Erpetoichthys; species Erpetoichthys calabaricus. Next base: position 62,461,774 of record NC_041406.2, on the reverse strand, counting down.
TTTGCTTGACATTCAGTAGATGTTTCTGGTGTTATTTCCTTTCTGCCATGTCACTTTGATTGCCTGTCACTTTGCTCTAACAAACCCACAGGAGCAGGTCAGTTTGGTAACACTGCCAGTAACTCACATTTTTTGCAGTATGCATCGAGTCATAAGCTTTTGATCAAAACCAAGATCAAGGTTCTAGCCCCAGTAATTCACAAGTAATCATGTGACTGACAGGCAGTCATTAGCATTTTTTATATATAAACTAGCTGTGTCAGCCATAACCCCCCTAACCCCCATCAAATCTGAATGAATTGCAGTACTGCATTGTGAGTAAAAAGAAGTCGATGGAATAGTGAACACTGCGTGGGAAATAGTCTTTTTGTTTATGAGTGAGTGAATAAGAGTAAGCAAGTGAGTCAACTTTGCATTATATATTGTGGCAGGCGGCCGGGACACCCCTGCTGTATATCTTCTGGGGGAGCAACCATGGGCTCCCCTGGGATGCTTGGTGGCAGCCTCCCTGGCCAGTGGTGGTGCCTCAACCTCCCGCAGGGCTCCATGGGAGATGGAGTCCTCCTCGGCCCGGTTGGGAGCTGGGGTGGCTGCTTGGGGGTGCTGCATGGATTCCACAACCAGGCTGGACAAATCTTCAGCCCCACCTGGAAGTACAATTGGAACCAGGTGGTCTAGCACCTGGAACACTTCTGGGTAGGCTATAAAAGGGGCCAGCCACCACCACTCAGGGGCCAGAGTCGGGAGGAGAGGACGAAGCTTCAACGGAGGAGTGGTGGTGCCAGAAAGGCGTGTTTTGGTTTTGTTCAGTGCTTGTTTGGGACTGTGTATTGCCTGTGGGGTTCGCGGGGAAGATGTGCCCCACAGGTGAAGAAAAATAAACCTTTATTTGATTTTTATACGTGCCTCCATGTGAGTCTGTGCTGGGTCGGGCGCAAGAAGGTGCTATTGTCACACTGGCGTAGACGGCAGGATTCCGGTCCGTCTTTTGGGGCCAGGACCTGTACATTTATTTGTGTGGTGACCCGGCACAGCAGTGCGAGGCATGCACATTGCACAGGAGCGCCTGGCGTGCACCCAGAGAAATTAAAGGTTCTTTTGTTTATTTTACACATGCCTCCGTTGTCAGTCTGTGCCTGGTCGGTTTCAACACAGCGGCAATATCACAATATACTGTATAGATCCTTAATTATTATGGTTCTAGAGAAAGCCGATGTGTTGTTTATTGGTTGATAGTGGGAAATTCAAGTAGAAAAATTGACTGTGCTCTGTACGCATGATAGTGTTACACACTACTACTACTGCTACTCCTACTACTGCTACCTGTCAAATAATCAGCTGAAGGGTGATTTGGTCACCTACTTGTGTATTTCTGACATTGGACTGATGACCATTCTGATGCAGGACGGTGGACAGAAAACACTTGTGTAGCATACAATGTTATTCTAGCATTCTGTGTCTAACAGCCCTGTGATGGTTAACTGGGTAGATGTGTGAGAGAGTAGGAGCCTTCCATATGTGGCATTGGGCCATTAGAGGAAATGGAAGCTAGCCAGGGGAGAGGAGATAAGTACCAAATGGCCACAAAAAAAGCCATCCATTAATCTGTACATTTTTAAACCTATTTATTATTGAACGGGCTGAAGCCTATTTTGTCAGATCTGAGACCAAGGAGGGAGTCAAAATTGTAAATAATATCAATAATAAAAATGTAAGGAAAAGAAAACCCATAAAATCCTTTTTAGGTCTGAATGTGTTGAATAATAATATTCAATAGTGGTCATGACAAACGTAGGAGATGAGGACACAAACTGGATAGCTTTGGGGGATTCTCTATAGGTTGAATAGTCTTTTCCAAGATACATTTCTCAAATGAAAAAATAATGCAAACCAAAAAGGGTCTTTTAAATACATAGCATTTTTGTCAAATCAGTAGAAATATACACTATTTAGTTAACTACGATTTGCTTAACTGGAGCCAGTCTAATGATAGCTTGATGTGTAATCACCAACATGCAACGAAGAAAATGAAAGACCCGTCTGTGTCCCTTCACAGCTTCAGGAGCCATTCTGCAATTGTGTGATCGTGGGCTTGATTCACTTTGTTTAGTTCTTCTTTTTTTGGGTGGGGTTTAGCAGTGGAGAGCAGGCTTCTAAGCCTTCTAATTGCAACTTTGCTAATGCTGCTCAAATTGAAGGAACATGTTGTGCTGTGCCTTCCACTGTGCCTCTTCCATCCTGATGTCCATTCTTAACCTGCTGTGTGCTGTAGCCCATTAAGTCTCCCCTGCAATGATAAAAGCCTGGCCTTTCAAGGCAGCCCTTCTGGCCCATGTGATCTCTGCCTAGGTCTGAACTGACATGAGAGCATATTCGAGCAGCTTCCTATATTTAGCCTCCTAGACCTCCTCCCTACACTTTCCCATTTCTTTTTTTTTATTTTGTTCTTGTGAAAAAAGCTACAAATGACAGCTTTTTTGTAGACATTTACAGTAAATCAGTCGACATGACTTATTAACTCAGGGTCTGTGGGAGGGCATGCTATGAATGAATGCAATCATCTTCCCATCCACAGCCCTCCAACAGTTCATTTTATTATGGTGGTCCAAGTTAGCAAAAGTCATGCATCTTATGTTACAATGCTCTTAAAGCTGCTTATGAATGTGGTTACACCAATTATCATAGTTAGGTAACAATAATTGCAGGGTATAACAGAGATGCATTGTGCTTATAAACAAAAATGTGCCATTATCCATAATTATGAATGTTCCTAGTAAGCCATACACAAGGAAAAATCCATGGGTGACACTCACGTGTATGTAATGCTTTGCTCATATTAATTAAAATTATATTGATTTTCTGGCACAATTTTTACATGTATGTTTTAAAATTTACTAGTCATACTGATCAGTGTATTTTTACAGAGTTAGGGAAAGGCTAGTGAGTAAAAGAAGTGATTATGATGAAGAATGGAATGCTGCAAGATGTAAGCAAAGTGAACCAGTCTAAGATGACCCAGAATTGGTATGTTTGAGCACAGTCATGTGTGAGCATGATGGTAACTTAATGTAGACCATGACAGCGGGCAGAGTGTTGGGCAGCAATTATGAAATCGCTAAAAAGATAAGCAGCTGTAAGAAGGGATTTAGTCCCTTTAGATTGCATCCCTCTTAGACTGTGACTGGATATATGTACTTTCAGTTTTAGGTGCAACTAAATTGTCTTCCATTGCTTGGTTATTAACAGAATTACAAGAGCAAGGACAACATCTGCTTTTATTTATTGACACAAACTGAGGCTGTTTTTGAATGAAGCTACAGTATCTTCACTCTGAAACAAATTCAGAGACTCCCTCCAGTCAAGACTACAATTACTTCTATTCTAAAGCAAATCATCATTGTGATGGAAAGATCATCAAGTCCAAAATAATGACTAAGTCTGGTAACATTATAGTTGTCATGAACCTGGTAATTAATGTACTGGTTGGTTTTCTTTAATTCTTAAAGTTATATTTATTGCAATTTGTGTTTTTTTATAATTTACGTCATTACTTCTGTGTTGTCATTGTGTTTGCTGTCTTTCTGTGGGTGTCTCTGGATTTCATGGGCATTGCCATTTAGTGTGTCTGGTCATGATTATACCGCATGATTGCTAGGCACGTGATGCACATGCCATATGGCCCATGAGACATTTGCGGGCCATGATTTATAAGATCATTGCTTGCAAAGGCGAGCTTTAAACTTCTAAAAGGAAAGACTCTCTCTCTAAATAAAATACATATAATTTCTTTATAATAGTGCATATAGGCTGAGAACATTGCCTTTTGCTTTTAACTCCGATTTTTTGGTATTGTTTTTGAGGTCAGCATTTTGGTCATTCTGAGTTTACTTACTGATCCTCACTTGTCTCACAATTCTTTCAAAGAGTCCCTTTAAAGCTGAGTCTCTTCTGTTTCCCAAAACCTCCGAACAATAGTAGTAATACCCTGTACTCTTGAATGAATACATATCTTAACCATGTCCATTTCTGAGCAATTTTTAAAACTGTGTTGGATCTTGAGTCAAGTCACTCTCACTCCATGATAAATCAGGTTTTAATCTTCACATGGACACTCATGTTTACTTCTTAGTTAAACATCCAGGCCTACAGAGTGTCATGAACTAGAAGATCCAAAATACATAATCCCAAAAATGCCCACTAGAGTGAATTATCACTGTCAATCCCCAGCTAGAAATAAGAGCAAATGCAGAGCCTATATAAATAAAAGATTTATTCTTCACAAAAAGCTATGTAGGAGCACAAAAGGCAAAACGGAGTTGCCTGTAACACAGAAGGCAATCCAAAGCAAACAAGACCCAATACAGATATTCGAAGAATAGTCAAAAATCCAAAGAATCACAAAAGCACAGAGCTTTTCAAAGAAACACTCGCCAAACTCCTTAGCTCATTCTAAATGAACTAGCAGGAACTGTAGAAGACCATCTGGATTTATATGGTGGAGGGCAGTTCCTGATGGTGACTGGCAGGTGGTCCTGTAACCCACAAAACACATGGAACACAACACAGGCTCCTTATATACATAAACAAAATCAAAAATAAAGAATGATGTACATAATCAACATAATTAAAAGATTCAAGAATTAACAAAAGAGACATAAAAAGTAATTTAAACCCCAGCCAGGTGAGGAGTCCTGGCTGAGACATGAGATATAGGACTCCTTTGCATTACACTGTCTGTGCAATTAGTTCAAACCAGCATAGATTTTTATACTCTCTTCAGCTTTCATATTTAATCGCCAGGAGGGAGTAGGGACTAATTATGAAAATGGATGACCTGGCCTATCCATCCATTTTCCAACCCGCTGAATCCGAACACAGGGTCACGGGGGTCTGCTGGAGCCAATCCCAGCCAACACAGGGCACAAGGCAGGAACCAATCCCGGGCAGGGTGCCAACCCACCGCAGGACACACACAAACACACCCACACACCAAGCACACACTAGGGCCAATTTAGAATCGCCAATCCACCTAACCTGCATGTCTTTGGACTGTGGGAGGAAATCGGAGCACCCGGAGGAAACCCACGCAGACACGGGGAGAACATGCAAACTACACACAGGGAGGACCCGGGAAGCGATCCTGGGTCTCCTAACTGCGAGGCAGCAGCACTACCACTGCGCCACCGTGCTGCCCTGATCTGGCCTAATGCAAGAAAACTACACTAGAAAAAAAATTGAATGATGAAATAAAATTAGGCTATCAGCTTGGTAGAGTAGGCAAATTAGGTAATTATTAAAGGAATAGAAAGATATAGAAATTAAATGTAGACATACTTTATATGGAAAATTTAAAAATTGTAGAAAAGCCAAACATGGAAATATATAGGAGCAAAAGTCTCAAGGACTGATTACTGAATGAAGGTGAAGAGGTGGTTTAAATAATGAAACAGATGAGCTTAAATTGGCTTCAAGTGCTTGCCATGTAATTGCAGTTGCCATGTAAGTGAAAGTAGGAGGCATGGCTAGAGACAAACAGCGAGCAGGGGGAGTGGCAGGAGACAGTGATGGGTGTGTTTGAATTGCTTTTAGTGTTGTTTAAATATGGATTTACTATATAGTAAGACATGGAGAATATGGGATGAAACTTGAATGAGAAGATGACTGCAAGTAATGATATTAGAGAAAATTGTCAGATCCAGAAAACAGTACCAAAGGGGCAGGGCAAAAGTTGTTCTCAAAAGTTACACTAAATAAAAAAAGTAATGAAAAAACTCGGCAATTGTCATGACACAAGAAACAAAAGAAATGCCTCATTAATTGTTTCCTGAATACAAGAAGCTTGCTAAAATTGTTTTGAAAAAAATTAGCACGGCCTCACAGCTATGCAGTGCTGGGTTCAAATCCTGGACTGAAAGCTGTGCGTCAATGAAAATGTACATCTTCTTCCTTGGCCTTGTGTTTTCTACTGGTGCTACAGTCCTCTCCCGCATCCCAAAGATGGGCAGTTTAGGCTGATTGGATAGTCTAAGCTGTGGGAATATGCCATTGATATACTGCTTGCAAATCCATGGTTGATTCCTGTCTTGTGTATTGGAGTATGCAAGTTCTTTTAAAAGATGGATGGAAGGATGACCATTATGTATACTGTCAAGTGGCAGATAGATCAAGAACACAACCACACCACTTTTGTTTATGAATATTAAAAGAGATGGCCTTACATTTATTCAGTCATGAACGGATACCAAGCCTGCAAAGTAATTCCTGTTACCACTTACTAAGTCGGAATCACGTCAAAGAATGCGTCCTGATAACAAACACAACATTTTTTTTATTGAAGAATAAGTAAGATGGTCTTAGTATTTTTTTCATCATTCATGGTAACCACCTCTGCACAGTGGTAGCATTCAATCATCCACAACATTTGAACTAAATCTGGCATTCAGTCCTAAGAAATAAAACCTTAACTTTCTGTTCTGAATTGTGTAGTCAGTTATCACATTAACAGTTATTTTGCAGTTATTAATCAGCATTTAGTTATTGCACAAATAACAGACTGTCATACTGCATACAGAAATTGGCAACTACTTTCCATATTTTCATAGAAAAGATTTTCTGCAATGGGATTAATTTACAGTACTTTGCCAGAATCACATGTGCTCACCATATTTAGGTGAACTAGTGCATATCCTCCAGCTACTTAAACTCACCACTTTATGATGTTGGATGTTTCATCTTAAACTTCCTTTTTCAAGTTTACTGGGAAATATTCAAACCAAATATCGGCAAATAAGTGACACGAAGGTGCAGTCGTTGGCATAACCATCTCAGACCTGCAGGGACTGGAGTTCAATTCCTTGCTGTGTCCAGCCTCTCTTTCTCCATGTGTATTTTTTCTCTTGGTACTCTGGTGTCCTCCCACATCTCATTGATCCTGAGGCGATGTTAACTGGTGACTCCGTATTGTTCTGCTTGCATGAATGAAGTAAGAGTGGATGTGCACTCCTATAGGAGACTGTTGCCCCATCCAATGTCCTGCCTTGCACCCAGTGCTGCTCGGTTAAGTGGTTTCATAAAAACTGCTGACAAATGCTGCCTTTAAATATTTAGATACTTATTTGACTCAACTGCCTGTCTGTGGATTTTTTTTTATTGACAACTGTTTTATGTGGGAGGGTAGCATGGTGGCGCAGTGGGTAGCACTGCTGCCTCGCAGTTAGGAGACCTGAGTTCTCTTCCTGGGTCCTCCCTGCGTGGAGTTTGCATGTTCTCCCCGTGTCTGCGTGGGTTTCCTCTGGGTGCTCCAGTTTCCTTCCACAGTCCAAAGACATGCAGGTTAGGTGCATTGGCGATTCTAAATTGTCCCTAGTGTGTGCTTGGTGAGTGTGTGTGTGTGTGCCCTGCGGTGTGCTGGCGCCCTGCCCGGGGTTTGTTTCCTGCCTTGCGCCCTGTGTTGGCTGGGATTGGCTCCAGCAGACCTCCGTGTGACCCTGTAGTTAGGATATAGCGGGTTGGATAATGGATGGATGTTTTATGTGGGTTTTTGTTTGCCCCTGCAGTTCAAATCATAGTGATTGTCAGCTGGCACTTTGTGTGTTATTGTGACTTGAAATGAAGTGGCAACTTATTCCACGGATCACATGAGATGTGACCTCCCTAAAAAAAAAATGTAAACAATTTATTTTGGCAAAATCCCTCTGGTAGACATGGAGCTATAAAAAGGGGAGATCTATGACTGTGCCATAATGCCAATGGGCAAAGGAAAGGAATTGCTTAAAACAACCTGTGGCTCTGCTTCACTATTTTAAAATGAAAGTTATTACATGGCTCTAGTGGATGTGGATGCACAGAGCATCTGCTAATAATATGTTCTTTAAATCTGTCGGTCTGATTAGCAAGTCGAATCAGAAAAACACATGCCGCAACATTGCATATATAGCAGAATATGTTGACAGACTTTTGGTTAATGAGGTGCCTCACTGTGATACATTCTGTTGCCTCCTTCTGTGCTGAATCATTATTAACTATTTTGTCCATATGCAAAGGCTGTATCTAATATTTTCAAATGTCTGTTGTGTCCAAAACATTCATTATTGCATAATCACTTCCAGAGCTTGAAAACCTGCATAATTTAAGTTTATACATAGAGAGGCTGGAGCCTATCCTGGCAGTATGCAGCAAAAGGAAACAATGCACTCTGGATGACTTGTCAGTCTGTCACAGGGCACAGTTATTTTTACAATGCCGATTAAGAGGTTTTAAATAAAACATGCATTACTTTGGGATGTGGAAGAAAAATCCACAGAGCCACATGGAAAAAAGCACAGCAACTTGAACAAAAAAAGACTAAAATCTACTTAAACCTCAGCCCTCTAAGTAGCGCACTGTAGTTTCTTAATAGAGAAGCCTATGGAGAAAGTGGCCTCATGGAGGTGAGTGCAGCCTGATGTCTTTCATAACAAAGAGCTAGTGGCTTTTTTTTTAACATTTTGCAGAATGAGTTCTGCCTCGATGTTATGACTGTAACTAACAGGATGCATTTTCTTGATGATGTCTATCTGGAGTAAAGAAAGACAGAGAATAAAATAAAGAGGTACTCATAACATTCTTTGGGCTGTACACTTTAAAGAAAAATAATTTTCTTGGCAGTAGAAAAACAAAAAGAAAGCCAACAATAATGCTTGGAAACAAAAAAAAAAAGTCATTTTAGGCTCCTCATATTTCCAGTTCAGCCACGTCAGCTCTGAGGTAAATGCCCACTTTGAGCCGATAGTGGAAAAAAAAAAAGAACACTAACACAACATCAGCAGAGCTTCCAACTGATTTCAATCTGAAGATAAATATCTGTTTCAGCAGTAAATGGGTATTATGAATTATTCGTTTTGTGCCTAGTTGGGTTGGACTGGTGTCATTTTGACTTCAGTTCAGACCAAATGAATGCTGCTTGCAAACACTGGGCCAGGATCCATCTTGTTCAGTGCAGTTTGAAATTCCATTAATGGGCTGTAGTCAAAGGGACAAAATGCTTCGTCTGTTTAGTCTAGATTGCCATGGGACTTGTTTGCAATGGTTATGATATTAAAGGCATAATTATAGTCAGTGAACCACAGATGTACTGCAGCCATTGAGCATATATGAGGCGCTGTGGCTTTCAAGAACATTTCCAGTGGGTTAGAAGTTCAAAAAGTCATGCAGGTGCTTTTCCCTGTGGGCATGGGGTGTTGGTGGGTGGCTCAATCATGCTGTGAGAGTCAGACTGTTGGTATTAGTGTCCTACGTGACTGGGAACCTTTCACAGTACCTATAAGGGCAAAACCCTCTTTGCCTTTGTGGTGTAGCCACAAAGAGCATTTAAGAGCAAAATCACACACTGCTGACTTGCATGTGGGAATGTGTTTTATTTGTAGTGTGGTTTACACTGTAGTTAGTATGCTTAATGGTGATCTGTGAACTGACAGGATAAAAAGAGATGGTAATTAATAAAATATTTGTTGACATTATCATACCTTGAATGATAATCTTTAAAAGAAATAACGAGGAAATTCTTTGAATATATGGTGTACATTTTGTAAATAAATTAATAAAAATAAAATCTATAATAATAATAGTATGCTTTATGGTTATTTGGGTGGCAGTATTGCTGTTTCAAAAATCCATTGTCCTGGGTTTGAATTCTGTCCATGTGAAGTCTAAGTGTTCTCCATATGTCTGCCTGGAATTTTCTACAGTTTCTCTTCCCCTTCTTCCAAAGATTTGTTTGATAGGCTAATGGGTGATTCTGTATTGGCCTTGCTTGGATATTTATGAGTGAGCACTGTGACGGACTGATTAACTGTCGATGGTTGATGCCTACCTTCTGCCCAAAATAGCTGTGATAGGCCCTGGCCCACAGCATCCTAGAAATGGATTGCTTGCCTTAAGAATGGTTGTTTCCTGCTCTGTGATCACTGCTGCCCAGAACAGGTGCTAGGACTATGCAACCAAATAATAGAAAATACAGGTTCAAACAACATGTATAAAGTATATATCAATCCATCCCTCATTTTAGATAGATAGATAGATAGATAGATACTTTTAAACACACAAAATCAAAATTCAATAATGTATGAAGTAAAAGCCTATCTTAGCAGCACTGAATGTAGATGGGAACTGGGCAGGGTGCCAGTCCTTCGGAGGATACACACGCGTACACACACACATCCACACTACTGGGCCAATGTAGACTTTCCAAATAAGCCAATCAACACATTGGGATGTTGGAGGAAAAACAGATTACTGAGAAATATTCACTCAAACTCGATACAGATGGTGACTGGCTGAGTGTCAGAGAAATGAATCACTCATCTTGTCTTTAGATATTTACAGTATAATGCACTGTATATATACAATGCATATATATATATATGTGTGCGTGTGTGTGTGTGTGTGTGTATATTCACTGGTTCCAGATCATGTATAGTTCATAATAGTGCCCCAATTAACAGAAAAAATGGATAACAAAACAGATGGCACATGAGTTAGAAATGATTCTAAAAACCAATGTAAATATGACATTATAGTTCTACTCAGGGCTACACACTGGATTCATTAATGGCATGGATTCATATAGGTGTCACATGAAGTCCTGTGGCACATTCAAATAAGCATCTTGCCAGTGTACCTGTAGAGAACCAATAAAGCGTGAAAGCTTCTTTTGAGACAGGAAGGGATGCTAACATCTCATTAGAATTCCTGGGAAATGGCAGTCATGATTTGTAGGGGATTGTCTTATTAAAAGATGGAACTGTGGAGATTTGCCACATAAAAGGCAGTAGGATGAATGACATAGTGACATACACTATTGTGTGGTTAAACTTTCTAGATGAGCAGCAGAAGTGACCAGCTGTCTTAGGCAGTGTCACCCGGCACCTCATTCTAGTAGTATGCTGTTGAGCACGTTGTTCAGATTGTACACATTGTTTCTATGAAGAAGCCCAATTCTTTACAATCAGAATGCATTTGTTGAAGATTTTTCTGAAGTCAGTATACAGTAGTCTAAAATGCCCAATCCCATCAACCATTAAAATGTAGTTGTATGCTCAGTGGAAGTGGTGGCAATGAATACTCTAAAAGGGAAGTTGTTGGCTCATGGTTACTTTTGGTACAAGGTGACCACGAAGGTTGTCTCCTCCTGGTAGATGGTGGAAACCTTTGATGTAGGTTCTGTGATGGCCAGTTAAATGAACCATCAATAGTCCTATGGCATTGTTACTCGACGTTTTGCAGATCCTTCTCTGAAGGAAATGAAAGACCTGTATTGTCAGGATCAAGTCAGATATTGCTTTGAATCGTACAGTTACATTTTTGTATTATAATTAGTGTACAGTGTTATTATTTTTGTCAAATCAAATTTTATTTATCGCATACAAATTATACATACAAAACAATATGTAGTGAAATGATTAGTTGTTCAACTTCAATGACTGTGCCCTTAAAAACAATAATGAAAGGACAATAACAAAAATACATGACTTTATAAACACCAAACGTTAATAGAATTTTAGATATGTGATGAGTAAGTTAATAACTTCAATAACCAGCTTAGATAGTCATCACTTCACAGCTCACCATTTAAGGAAAAAATAATCAATTAACAGGGAAGAGTCCTAAAAATGGCAATTAAAATGACAGGAAAAGAAGTCAATTGATAGCAGAAGTTGGTCATTGATGAAGGAAGTGGCAGTTAGAAAAACCTGCAGTAATGGTAGCCCTCTAGAATGAGAGATGGACATCTTAGACTACCCACCTGGTCTCAGAAGGACTAAGCGTTCAGCTGCTTTCAAACTCATATTTGTTCATGCAGCCAGTGAAGATAGTTTTTACCATAAGTCCAATGCATGGCCCTCTCCTTGTAATCATTTGTATACTTACTCACACTGATCTTTTCAGATGGTTTCAAACCTGCTACGTTCCACTGTTATTTCAAACCTGCTAAGTTCCACTGTTATTTACCCACGTAATGTATAGTATGGGAAAAATCGTATTATCAAACCTATGAGAATGCACAATCCCATTTGAGTAAAGTGGGCTTAGTTCAGAATGTGCACACATTTTCCTTTGTCCAAGGATTATATTTTTTTATTGAGAGAAGAAAGCTGCATAGGTGGTGATATAGTTATTTCCTAAAGTTGTCTCTTTATTCAGTAAACCAGCATTGTTCTCCAATTTAATCCTGTGTGTGTAAATGTGCTCTATGTTAAAGAAGGCATGCCATCCAAGATGGATTTCTGTCTTATACTCCGTGGCATTGGTAAGCACTTTGGGTTTTCTTATAATGGAAGAAAGGGATCAAGAAAATGGATGGGGGGAGAGCTTTATAAGCCTCGTTGCAACATGTCCTGAAATGAAGTATGTAAAATCCTAGATCTGTAATACAAATGGCACTGTACCATACTGTAAGCAGCTGCCCATCGTCACCATTTATAAAGCCATTTTACTTGCAAATGAAAGCTGGTTTCTAGCTTTCCAGCTGTTTGCCCTTTTGATCTGCAGCACTTAAGCACTGCTTGATTTCTCAGATTTCAATATTATTTGCTTTGTAATACTTTTTTTGATTGTGCTTACTGCCAGCGATGCTACATAAAATAAATTTTGATTGATTGAAGCATTTAAAAAGGCAAAGGTTTCAGTGTGTGTCGTGGCCATTGCTCTAACAGCTTCAGACCTGAGAGTTTACAGCACCATTTACCATCACCACAGACTCACCTACCTAGAGTCCTTATTCCATTAACATTCTGCAAATTAAAAAAAAGACTTGCAAACTTTATAGAACTAGGGTGTTGTGCTTTGTTAGCCATTATGAATGGAGTGTGAAGTCAAGCAAAGTGACACCTTTTATTGGCGAAATAAAAAGATTACAATATGCAAACTTTCGAGGCAACTCAGGCCCCTTCTTCAGGCAAGATATAATACAGAAACTGGAGTTCCCTTTGTTTATTTAGATACCAGGACAGACAGAAAATTGGAAAACCTTCAAGTGAGACATCTTAGATGTAAAAAAATTCAAGCTAAGATTCATTTAGCAAGAGAGGAGAACAATGTATAGGCAAGATCTTTGGATAAGATAACTGCCCAACAAAGTCTTTTGAAGTTTCTGATGAGTTTTTCAATACAATGTGGGTCTGTTTTTTTTTGTTTTTTTTTTCATCTGCTTTTTGCAGATGATGTTGTCCTGTTTGCTTCATCAGGCCGTGATCTTCAGCTCTCTCTGGATCGGTTCACAGCTGAGTGTGAAGCAGCTGAGATGGGAATTAGCACCTCCAAATCTGAGACCATGGTCCTCAGCTCGGAAAAGGGTGGAGTGGAGGGTTGGGGGCGAGATCCTGCCCCAAGTGGAGGAGTTCAAGTATCTCAGGGTCTTGTTCATGAGTGAGAGAAGAATGGAGCGTGAGATCGACAGGCGGATCAGTGCGGCGTCCACAGTGATGCAGGCTCTGCATCGGTCTGTCGTGATGAAAAAGGAGCTGAGCCATAAGGCAAAGCCCTCAATTTACCAGTCGATCTATGTTCCTACCCTCACCTATGGTCATGAGCTATGGGTAGTGACCAAATGAATGAGATCACGAATACAAGTGGCTGAAATGAGTTTCCTCCGCAGGGTGTCTGGGCTTTCCCTTACAGATAGGGCGAGAAGCTCAGTCATCTGGGAGGGGCTCAGAGTAGAGCCGCTGCTCCTCCGCATCAAGAGGAGTCAGATGAGGTGACTCAGGTATCTGATCAGGACACCTCCCTGGTGAGGTGTTCCGGGCACGTCCAACCGGGAGGAGGCCCAGGGGAAGACCCAGGGCACGCTGGAGGGAGCTAGAAGAAGTGGTCGGGGAGAGGGAAGTCTGGGCATCTCTGCTCAAGCTGCTGCCCCCGAGACCCGATCTCAGATAAGCAGAAGAGAATGGATGGATGGATGTGGATCTGTAGTCAGGTTGTCTGTGTCAGTCCGAGAGATGCAAACAATCCTCCTATCTGGCCATAAAACTCTTGTCTCTATGTAAACCATGTTGTAATGTGTTACATTTTAGCATGAGTTTCACTTCCCATTCTTTTCTGCCTCTCTCTCTCTCTCTCTCTCTCTCTCTCTCTCTCTCTCTCTCTCTCTCTCTCAAAACTTTACAGGACAAACAGATTTTTATGCCTTTAAGAGATCTATTGTATTTTTCTTTACCCGCCATAAGGTTTGCAGACCCACACCTAAATTGTGTATCTTAAGAAATTTCTCATTGCAGTGCGTGTTTCTACATCCAGCTCCTTGATTGCTTGGAGGGCATTTACTGTACTAGGAGAATAAAGGTCACATATGGAAATACTTACAGACTTTAGCTGCTTTTAACCTTTTTATATAAAAAATAAAACTAAGGCCGAGCATCCGTGTTCACAAAGCAGAGGTTAACCCTCTCATACAGTACACGATGCAAGGTATTCATCCATTGTTGACATTCATAAAGATCCAGGGAAAAGGAAGCTGCTTGTTTGCTTTGCATTGAACCTCACCTTCGGGGCTTCCAAAACATTCAATACCGAAGTAACTGCAATAACCCTAACAATTTTGGCATAGAGTGTAAGTATATGCATATAGAAGTTTCTTTTAAAACAGCAGCTACAACAATAGGTTTGATTTAGCTGACATTCAACCCAAGTGTATTTTCCTACAAGAAAATTGTGAGGATGTTTTAAATATGTAAATAAATCCATCCATCAATTTTCAGACCTGTTTAGCAAGTTCAAGGTACCTTATTTGGCAGTATGGGACAGTGCAGGAACCAATCCAACCATCACAGGGCACATTTACACACATACCCACATTCATAGAGTTGCCCTAAACGTTTTTGGTACTACTCAGCAGGTTAAAGAGCTTTTATACACTGGTAAACCACAGTGCAAGTAGACTACAAATAATAGGATCTTGTTGAGGTAAAGGATCGTCTTCATGTGGAGAGCTAGATGTCATCAGCCCAAAAAGACAAGCAGAAAGCTTTTACTGAAGATTAGCTACTGTCAGCATATAGAAGTCCTGTTGAAAATGCAGTTACTGTAATGAATATTCTTAATGGTGTCCCACTTCAACTTATTAGCTTATGGTCCAAGGTCATATAAGTTGACCATGGAGGTTGTGTCAGCCTGGTAAATAGTGGAAAGTGTTAATGTATTATGGGCTCTGTGATAGCCTGTTTCATGACACAAAATTAGGAAAACCGCAGTACAGAGAGAAAAAATGATGCGGTCACATTTGCACTCTCTGTGCAAATTCTGGACAGAGAGTGACCAGGCCAGAATTAAAGCTGAGAACTTGTGACCCATCAGTCATCAGTGCGAACCTCTGAACCACTGTAATTCTGCTGGCTATTTTAATTTGTTAGAAAGAATTGTTTATTTTAAAGTCTGAAATATTCAATGGTTACCAATGCAAAACATCTGGGTAATGCTTTGTTTCCTTAGATTCTGATTTCTTCTGGACTTTTGTTGTACTAGGGGGCTGTACTCCCTGCTTGCTTTGCTCACCAACCCCTTTATCCCCCACCACTGCCCCGCCCCGTCAGCACCATGTGCCGTTGTGAAGAGGGGGGCTGAACGCACCCCAAGGAGACGTGGTCACTCCTCCGAAACCCCTCTTAAATGGAGGGTTTTTTTACCTCCTCTTTGCTCGATCAGCTGCTGGTTTTCTGCTGCTGCTGTGCCGCGTGATCTGCATCTTGTGTGGCACTTCGAACATTTAAAAACCTGTATAGCAGCTGTCCTTTTGTCTCACTGCCTTGTCTTTCTTCTCCCCCAGACATCCTCAAACACTATTCGATCTCTTTTCGCTGTTCCGTTATTTCACCGAGTAATATTTTCTGTTTGTTTGCGCTAATGTGATCTTTACTATCATTTTGTTGAGACTTTCGAATTTTCCAACTTCCATTATCTCTAACCTGCTCTGCTTGTGTATCACACCAACGTTTTTGAATTCTTTACGATGTTCTACTTTGTCTTTTTCTGGCCCTGAATTTTTAAGAGACGAGAGCACAGGAAGTGTGTCTGCCAAAAGCATTCCAACAATAGAGAGGTTAGATGACCATAGTCTTGTTTGAAAATGGTTGTAAGTAGGGAGTGACTTGACTGTCTCGCGGGACATGAAAGTGTCTCTCTGTCTCTCTTCAAAAGATCACGTCTCATCACAGGAAAAAAAGTCTTGTCTTGTCCAAAGATTTTTTTTTTATATAATAGAGAGATGTACGTAAAAAATACATAAAAGGGCAGCCCTGTATTACCACAAACAGCTGTGTCTCTCAGCCTCAGACACCTGGTTCCATTGTCTGGCCTGGTTAATATGTGAATGGAGTTTGCATCTTCTCTCTGTACTCATATCTAAAAGCCATTTGTCTCAGGCTTATAGATCCATTGTGACTTTGGGATGCATGAAGATGTCCTTGGTCCCAACGCTGCCGTGAAATTCGTAGTACTTTGATGGAAAAACTGGGTTCTGAATCTACTGTAGACAGGCTGATGAAAGTTCCATTGACTTCACTTAGCTTTTTACATTAATGATGGAATCAAAAGCCAAATCAGGAACCCAACAGTGCAATTTTATACACCTTTTGGGGTAAACTCTTTACTATTAATTAGTGCAAATATTTTCTTTCAAATTCTTGACTTATTAGTCAGCAACTTAGGGAGCTTTTATAAGCTGGTATACCACAGTGTAAGTGGTTAAATCATAAAAGTATGACTAATATTCTTGTGCAGGCTTAATTGTTGCATTGAATGAGACATTGAAAATAGAGAATAATGTTCTTTCCATAAACAGCCAACAGAGGGCACTCATGACACACGGTGAAACTAGAATATTTAAGTTTTTCTTTCTTTGAGCTAGATGACAAGTTATTTATTTATTCCATCTGAATAAATACAAAACTAATTTATCTTAACTTTTGTGAACACTTTAAGCATTTTCATTATAGGTGGTCTACCTTTTTCTAGATATGGGATAGCTTTCAGTTTTTATAAGAAATCATTGTCTTTGAATAATTCACAATAGCAATTACGCTTTAAAAAAGATTTTGCATTTACTATATGCATGTCAATCATTAGGTCAACGCCTAATAGTTTATTGTATACCTAAACCAATGTAACAGCTTACTATAGTTATAAACGGGGAAAAAAAATGATATTTAGCTTTTTTACACTGACAGAATAATTAGGCGATGTGAATGTGAATGTTAATTTTTTTATTATTCCAAAACTGCATGCATTTTATTTGTCATATTATCAACATTATAAATATTCTTAACAAGTGACATTTTTTTTTTCATTTTTGCCAGTTTTTTTTTCTTACAGAATAACTGGAGAAGGCTATTTTGTTTAATTGCTCATTCTGACAAGCTTGCCTTTGGAAAATTTGAAGTCATGAAATTTAATCATAAGTTTTAGTGTTTGTGCATGGCATGACAAGTTTAAAAAAGCTGTGGGTCTGGGGAAATGCCAGGACATGCTGGTATGGGAGACAAGCGCCTAACTAAGGTTTTGTGCAGTAATTGAAGTTTATTGCCTCATCGGTCACAATGAGTCTTATGGATAGAGAAACAGGGGTACTTTTTGTGTGTTTTTTTATTTGTTTGTTTTATTTTGTAGGAAACTGCAAACTTTATTTTATTAGTCTGAAATTGTTCAGCATTTATACTTGCAATGTACAACAATGGGGTGAGAAATTAAGTCTAAGTAGTTTATTGAAGTATATGATAAGGTCATACTTGTTAAAAAAAAAAAAGATCAGCATTATTAAACAAAATGTGAAACTTGTACTCTGCAATTAAATAATATTCTATTTAATGTAAGACTAATTTATACTTCACACAGAATAGCTAACACCATCTTAAGGAGGAAAAGGCTTTAATCCTCTACTTATTATTGTAAGTAATGAAAATGCATCCAGGCGATATATGAATTTAGGAAATAGCCAGACAATCGTAACCATATGTCTTTCACAGCAATAGCTGAACTTGTAAATACATTTTTTCTTCTCTGTTTTACATTTGGGTTTATTTTACTTTTTAAACCCTTTAACAGTGACATGTCCTGCTATAATCTATTTTCAGTCTTCAAGGATCTGTTTCTGTGACTACTGTGGTTTTAGTTAACTGAATGAATAAAAGTCCTGTCTCTTAAAATCTGCTGCTTCCAAGTAGTGATCTTGACGTGCACTAGTGTTCATTGCTCTTTTGGTTCCTTCTGCTTTTCTCTGCCATACTTTGTTGCAGGGAGGCCCTACAAGCACTGATGGATGAGGTTTTCGATCTAATTGCCTACTCTTATTACTTTTTTTCTTCAAAGAGAATGCATACTGTATATTCCTGTTTATTTTTTTACAATAGGTCTCTACAGAGTAAAGGGTCAGAAAAACATTCTGTAAGTTTTTTATTGTATGATCCATTCTCATAATTTATTTTTATCTGTATGTATTCATTCTCCTGGTTGTTGCTTGTGTGGAGT
The DNA here is from genome assembly GCF_900747795.2 of Erpetoichthys calabaricus. Classification (NCBI taxonomy): domain Eukaryota; kingdom Metazoa; phylum Chordata; class Cladistia; order Polypteriformes; family Polypteridae; genus Erpetoichthys; species Erpetoichthys calabaricus. The sequence goes on along the minus strand of NC_041406.2, from coordinate 62,443,279 downwards.
TTACATATTCTTTCTATTTTCAAGATAGAGTAGTTCATTTTTCCAAATCCCAAAAATGTACTTATCGGGTGAATTGGAGATTCTGAAATATCTCTATGTGAGTGCGAACATGCATGATTGGGTCTTGCAATCAATTTGGTCCCCATTGTGGTTTGTTCCATGTCAATGAATTAAATTAACCAGCTCTGTGAATGTTATGTTAAAAATCATCCATCTGTTTACTGAATCCACTCATCCAGTTCATATTTTCAATGCGTCATTGGGTGCCAGTCAGAAATAAAGCCTGGACAAGAAGAAGCCAGTCCAACACAAGACAAAAACACAACCCCCCTAAACACACCAGGCAAATTTAGAGCCACATGTTCATTTAACATACCCTATGGTTATCAGCAGTGACTGTATATTTCCTGTATCTAACTAGGATAAATTGATGATAAAAAATGACTTTGGGTCATTTAAAGAAAAAATGGTAATTTTGTATTTTTTTCTGAACCAGTTATTTGCTTTTACAGATAGATAGATAGATAGATAGATAGATAGATAGATAGATAGATAGATAGATAGATAGATAGATAGATAGATAGATAGATAGATAGATAGATAGATAGATCGGTCTTTATTTGTTCCCAGGGTGAAATTTGTCTTTTTACAGAAGCAAATAGATAAATAAATGCAAGTAAGGTCATTAAAAAGAAAGAAAAAGCCTGATTTGGCAGTCCCAATGCCAGTGAGGCATTATGCAGTAGTATTGCTGTTGGTATAATGGAACCCAGTAGCATTTCCTGACAGACTTTTGCTGAATCGTTTATTGACTGAAAGTACTTGGAAGTGGAGTGGTGGCTCTGATGTTAGGGATTTGAGCTGGTTCAAATCCTGTAAATGCTAGAAGTGGATCCTCTCCATTGGGCCCTTGAGTAAGGAAGGCCCTTAATGTGCATTTGCTCTGTCTTGGGAATGATGCTAACCTGTATCCAACCCTGTAAGCAGGTCCTCCAACTTACAGGGAAAACTCAAGGATTGGTAGCAGGATTGGAACTCCAGTGACTATAAAAAATCATACACTGTTCCAGTGTGGTGCCGAGGTGTCACCCTTTGCACAGTTGCACTATGTTCCTAATTTGGGATCCTGAGGTGGTTCGTTGAGTGGTGGGTGTGACAACGCGCCGTATCAGTGAATGCTCCCAACCTGTCTGTCTGAATGCTAGTGTGTCAGAGAGAGAGTGTGCAATATTGTTCATAATGGTCTACAATGCAAATTGTTTAACTAAGCCATTCATCATAACAGCACATAAAGACATCTTACGAATTCAAGGAGACCTTTCAGCCCAGTGAAGCTTTTTGCTGTAGTTTAAGGTGCCCTAGTATTTCAGTATTTCATTCATAGATTTTGTAAAATCCATCATGATGTGTTTACCATGAATCTGGACAGGGGAAGAAGGTCCTAGTTGTTGGATTTTAGCCCAAATGTACACCCTAGAGTCCCTAAAGTTGTTTGCAGCAAGGCCATTTAACACACAGTGCAAAAATAAACACAACTGAAATAAAACAGCAGATTGACTCAGGTGAATATAATTTACTTCCACCACTAGATTGTTAGTCAGAGGTTTGGAAATCGTTTGTTGAAGCTGCAAAATGCTCCTGAAGTACGATTCCAATAAACATAAACATACAATTCCAGTAAACATACAGCTAGCACTCTCAGAGCTGAGAAAACAGTTGCAAAAAATGTGTTGATTTTGCAACAAGGATCTGTGATCTTCCAGTGCGAATGGCAAGGGCTTTGAAGAACTGCATTGGATTGCAGCGAAATCTGAAATCTGGGTTGTCTGTCAGCAGTGCATTGATTACAGTTTAATAAAACTAACTTTTGGAATTTTGTCCAAAGGTATTGATTTTAAAATAAATTAGGGTTAGGGTTACACTCAGTTTTGTGTATCTAGTTCTAGTTTGATTGTTAGTTTGTTCTAGTTTGATTGTTAGTTTTCATTTTATTGATCAGTGAATTTCTGATGATCTATTTGGTATGTCAGGTTTTATTCACTCTTCAGGTTGGTGGTGGTTAGTATCAGATGTACTTTTGTTGCACTATAGTCAGATTTGTATTCAAATCTTGGAGCTATGGATTGGGTTAGGTTAGACTCCCACCAGAATGTTCTTCAGCTATGTTCAGGTGGTGGTTCAAACTTTCAATTCCATTTAAAGTTCCAAGGACAATACCACTACTAGTACTACAGTACCTTGCTTAACACAACACTTGGATGACATTTGTACCCCATTGTAACTTGGTAGATGATATTAATATTTATAATTAACTTACTATACGCATTTTTAGAATGACACTGAAAACGTGTTGCAAGAGAATCAAAGGACAACGAGAAAGAGTTGGGGTACCTACCCAGTATCCCTGTATTATTGGATCGTAAGCAAATTGAAAAAAACAAGCAAATAATTACAAAAAGGTCTTTTCAGACGTGAGTTGAGGACAGAACTGGCAAAGATGGAGGAGCTTACAGTTTTTAGTTCTCCTATCAGGAAGAGGCGGGTCCAAGTGGACAGGCACTGGACGTGACATCAGAGATGTTCTAGCCATCAATTATCTAGTCTGCAAAGCGAGGAAGAGAGAAAGGCATTAAGACGCTGGTGTGGCAGGAGAATTACAGTCGCTAGAGCCCTTCAGCTGCCCCCTATGCACACGCGTATGACAGTATGAATGGATACATGCAGTCAACACCCACAACATAACCATACCTGGACCTGACCCTAGGTGTCTACAGTTGTATGACAGTAGGAGTAGGCCCTGCACTTAAAGAAGATATTGGACAGTGTATGATGAAATTAATAAGCATGAACAGCTAAACATTATGGGCCTTAGTAGCAGAACTAATACATTATTAATACATTTTCCCTAAATTTTATAATAAATGCCAGTCTCAAAATGTACTGAAAACCTATAGGCATGTGTTGTAAATTTCGACTATAGCATTGAACTGATTTACAGCATAAACCAATTCTGAATATCCAAAGCCACATTAATGACAATTGACACTGCACAGTTTACTCTAGAGATGCTATTAGCCTTCATTGAATAAACACATTTTTAAAGAAAATATACAAAGCATTGTCTGTTAATGATTTGTTACCATTATGTTTGAGAATCAGAAGGAATACTAATTTGTTGCAACCATTCATGCAATTTGGAGATAACCAAAATATTTTGTTAAAAATCTTTTTGCTACTTCAGTAAACTGGTGTATAATTTTCTCTGATTCTTCTGATGCCAGTGTTTTTGCATTCTGTTTTTATAAATGCAGCCCATTTTGCATAAAGTCTGCAATTAAGCACCAGGTACATTACATTTCCTTTTATGTTGCTTTTGGTGCAAAGCTGGTGTTGCAGCTGTTCTTTGAACATGTGAATATTCATGCAGGGAACGGCTTCATTATCTGTCTTGGAGCCTCTTTGTCTTTCATCCATTTCAATATAACAAGAATTTCTAAGATTTTTAACATCAGTGTCTTTCTATTGCTTTTAGTGTTAGCTTTTTGAAACTGTTTTCAACTACGATAGAATCACATAAATTGTAATGATGGAAAGAATTTCCAACATCATAAAAAGTCAGTGTTTTTCCTACTCAGCAAAATTTGTTAGATATGACATTCACAGCGCAAAAAAAATCTCAAGCTGCTGACAGCAACTTGAAATTGATATTTGATCTGACCTCCCCCTTTAATTGTGCCAGTAACCTGAGTAGTTCCTATTTATGAAAGAAAAAAAAAAAAGTAAAAGACTATGCTTTGATGCCAGATTTCCTTGTCCTTTGATTGGCGGAAAGAGCTGGTATTTTTTCATTGGCTTATACATTACTATTTAAAAATTCCCAAACTAGTCACATGAATCCAACTCAGTATAGTGATGATTTCTTATTTGTTTTAACCACCAATGAAATCTTTATGACATCCTAAAGCAACCCCCCTTCTCCACTGCCCACCATAATATTACTGTGCTGTATCTACAAGGACACATAGTAGGCAGCAGGAAATAAAACACCATTTTCCTGTCATTATATCTATAGTACAACTGGGCAAACTGGTAACACTCCAGACACAAAGTCTACTGTACTGAGGGAATATACAATGTTCCCTTATGAAGTATTAATTATCCTTCTTAATAATAGCGCAAATCTGATTTGAGGAACGTTTTAATATAATCTATTCCATATTGCTTTAATCTTGGATATTTATCTCAGAAACGTTTATACTTTGAGTTTAAAATTTGTAATAGGTTTATTCTGTCTTCAGTGATTAGTGTCTGCTTATTGTCAGTAATACTGTACTAGCAATATTAATACAAATGTATCTGCTAACAGGCTTAAAAATAACATTGTTTTGTGACATTTTAATTTTTCAATACATTGCAGTGCTTTTCTTTTTTTCTTTTTTTTCATGGCAGACCTTTAGACAATGACGATGTGATAAATGAATGAGTTAGGGTGTCAGCCTAGACACCAAACATGGCCTCCAGGTTTGAGAGCTCACTGGCAGCATAGGACGTTCTGTTCATGTTAGGGTTGATGTGCACTAAGGTTGCAGATGGTATAACCCATTTGTATGCTGGGTCCCAAAAAAGGACAACAGACAGGGGCGCGACTACACAGTGGAGAGAGTTGTGGTTTGGGTGAGAGCATTGCCAGGAATGACTGACTCTATTTAAGAGAGACAGAGAGAGACGGAGTACCAGACATGGCAACATCTCCTTATTGCTAGAGGTAAATCAACTCAGAAGGAGGGTATGTATGGCAGCATGCTGTCCTTCTGATTGAGTAGTTAGTGTGGAGGTTGTCATTAACAGTAACTAAAAGTTCAGGGGTGCAGGGATTTCAAGAGCTGCAATAGGAGGTCCTAACCTGGTGTTTTCGGAGCATATGTAGGGTTGTATCTCAAGATCAAGATCATATTCAAGAAACAATGGCCTTGTAATCGGGAGAAGAGTTTGTGGAGAAGATAAGAGGAAGTGAGGCCAAGGATGATAGGGAGACGGTGTGGGATGGGGGGTGCTTTGCACTTGTTTAGTAGGAAAGGACAGGGGATCCCATTTATTAGAGAGGAGTTTGAAACGTTCTTAATTGAGCCCAGCTTGATAACTGTTTTTTTTTTTTTATCTTTCTGTTTATATGTACTTTGTGTTCCCCCATGATCATCCTGTATAATAAAGTTGCTTGTTTTTTTAATCTTTCTATTCAAAACAGCTCTTTAATGATTCTCTTATTTGCTTGATTATGATAGCATCACTTGTAGTTTGCTTTAGTTAACAACAAAAAGCAGAGACATGCAAGGCCAGCTGTGAAGAATCCAGGAAAAGCTTAAGGATAATAAGAAAAAAGGATTCAAGGTTAGCAGTAAAGAATGCTGTAAAAATAGCATAGCCATATTTCTCAATGCAATTGTGAATTACTTCTTGCTGTCTGCTGAAGCATTTGGCTTTAGCAATGTAGCCCATGACTCTCTGAACAGGCAGTAAATCAATAAATCAAGCAGAGGTTCTTCTGTAAACATTGATGTATGGCCATTTGTAAATGTAGCTTCTGTCAAAACACACTAACAGAAAGGTGGTGTTTTAAAGGAAAATGTGTTGTTGCCTTTCAAAACACAGTAACTGCCTTGCAGCAAGGAGAGAGTTTACAAGGAAACAATGTGCAAGCTGATTAATTAATATTTTGTTATTAATTAATATTTTGTTATTAAAAGTAGGGCATGGGAAGAGGCAAGCTGCTTTCAAAACATAATAACTGCCTAGCAATGGCACATTTGAAAACACTTTTTGTAAAAGGCTTCTTGAATTCACAATGGGCACCATTGATTGACTAGTGATGTGTTATTATAGCTAATTCATCCCTAATATATATCCCTATATTTATCATTTTATGGTGGTCAGATCCTGCTGATATTCACATAGGCACATCAGCAAGTGATTGGGAGGTCCAAGATCAGAAAAGCCATAGAAATGTCAATTTGCAGTTACGTTTCAGAGGCTAGTAAGACATAACTATATGCATAATAAAGAAACACAAAAGAAGTTTGATTTTAATATGCTTTGTAAAGCAAAATTAGGGCGAAAAACCTTTCATTGTTCATCTTGATATGAATGGGAATGTCATCTAGTTATGGAAGGAGAAGTTGTGCAGCCTTGTAAACAGAAGATGACACACTGAAAGAATTACACAGAAGCATCACCAGGAAAACAGTTGACTTGCCCAGATTATTAGTAAAAAAGGACAGTGAGGAGGGCCCTGCTCCTGACGTCATGCTGCCCCTTCCCCTCGACCCGCAGCCTCAAATATATCACTCCTGCAAGCAAACTATGATTCTTAGCACGATTAGAGAAGTCGCAAAATCAATCGGAATGTTCAAGCAAATTATAGAGAAAAACCCGATCTAAATCCGTTAAGTAATTCTCTAGTTTGTTAGCTAAGCGGAGGTAAGGATCCCCCCCCCCCCCCAAGAGGCTAGTGCGTGAGTGAGGAGGGCCCCACCCCTCTCCCCTCAGCCTGCTGCATGTCTCTCGGATTTGCGCAAATAATTCAGTTCCACAAGCGAACTATGATAATTAGCGCAATGAGGGAGGTTGCAAAATCAACTGGAATGTTCAAGCAAATTATAGAAAAAACCCAATCTAAATCCGCGAAGTAGTTCTCTTGTGAAAAGTAGACAGACGGACGGACAGACGTTTAATTTTAGATATTTATAGAGATGTAACATATATAATTGATAATTATTTGGTGTTTTGGGGTTTGCCCATTTTATTGAAATCCATTGTTTTTTCATGGATGGACACCAATAGAATGTAACATACTGTAATGGAAAAGAACAAACTGTTGAAAGTCAGCAATATATGAAATTACATCATTAAGTTATGTACAGTAAGTTAAGTAATGTACAGCATTAAGTTATTAGTTTATTCATTCATTCATTTTTGATACCTGTTTATCTAATTAAAGGTCATTACGGTGACGGCATCAAGTGAATAGTAGGAACCAGCTCTGAACAGGGAGCCAGACCATAACAGAATGTGGTTTTGCACATATCCACATTCAGGAATTAACAGAATACTCAGATTATGTATTCCAGAATATTCTACTGTGCACATTTTCTTTTTTTGTGATCAACTTTTTATTGACAAGAATAAACAAACTTAACATACAAAGTAACCCAAACCACCCACTCCCACCCTTTCCCAACCAGCCTGAGCCAAAGGATTATTTATAAAAAAAAAAAAAAAATAAAGGAGTTGCAGCTAAGATTTAAACAATTGAGCCCCAGTAGATCAGGATTCAATTGCACTACTGGAAGCACCATTAACCTGTGCTGCAGACTGCCAGTTGTTGACAGTGACACATTCAGGTGTCATCCAGCGGGAGGCAATAATTACTTTGGCTGCCAGCGTACCCAGGCAGAATAACTTGCATTCAGAGAATTTGATTGGAAGTCTAGAAAGGTCTAAAAGGAGAAAGATTTGAGGTAACAGAGGGGATACTGCAGGAAAGATAGGAAAACAGTAGGTGACATATGTGTGTCCAAAAAGAAAAGACAGGGGCAGTGCCAGGACATGTGGAGAAAAGTGCCAGGTAAATCAAGGGAGCATAAATGACAGTGAAGATCAACAGTGAGGCCCATCAGAAACCACTTCTGGGGAGTAGGACAAGAGTCTGTGTAGAATTTTGAACTGGGTGTGCTGATAGTTTGGTTTTTTAGAACAAAGCCTTACATAGGAGAGAACTGTGTCCCTTGAAGGGAGAGGAGAAAGGTCTCTGGACCAAAGAGAGATCAAGGACAGAGGTTTATAGTTTGTAGCCACCCAAAGAAATAATTTCAGGTTGATTTGTGTTGCTTAATTGTCCTGATGTGGGTGAAAATATTTGGTGTATTTGCACTGTTTACTCTCTTTTTGTTATGTTGATGTTAACTGTGGCTTACGGTTGGGCTCTATTGACCCTTAGCCTGTATAAACAGGGGTCTTATGTGTTACAGTATACGCATGGTCTTGATGTATTTTTCGAGTTATTCTTTCTTTTGAAATTGAAATTATTCTTGAAATTTTCCAGCCATTTGTAAATATTTTTAATTTGTTATGTTGTTCATTTAAGCGCTCTTCAGATCACGTGAATATGAACGTTATGACGTGACCGGACTTCCTGTATAAATACAGCCATATTTTCATTCAAAATCATCTTCCAGTGGGATAATATAACCAAAATTCTAAGCAACACTTAGTTTTGATTTAAATAGGCTTAGTTCTAGGTTTGTTTCAATTTTAAGTCTCATGTGTCATCAGTTTTAATTTTTGATTTGCTCCTGTGTTTCGTTCGCTCATGCTTTTCTTTTTGATCTTCGGTTTTGACTTTTACCTGGCACTGATTGAGAGTTTTGTCTTGTATTTACATCCCCAAGTCAGCTGGTTACTCACAGCAATCCTCCATCTCTTGACTTTAAATGGTGTGGATATTTATAGCCATCACGTGTCATGGTCTGACCTAATTATAGTACCTGAGGACAATTACATAATTGGGGTACATAATTGATTAAACCAACTGTCAAGTTGGGAGTAAGATTCTAAGAAAAAGATTAAATGAAATCAATTAGCCCAAATAAAAAGTGTAAGAAAGAAAAACAAATATAACAACAGGAAAAATTGCAGGGATCAATGGGACTGATGCGAGTCTCTAGGTCTCAAAAGTTATTGAGTACAAACGCCTCACATCTATATAAAAAATATGGCTCCGGTAAAGAAATGCGTTTCTAGATGGGGTTATTAATAGAAGCCTGAATAGTCCTTGTCTCTGTCCATTTTACAGTCCCCTTCAATTCCTCCCCAATAGAAGTGTGTTTCAGGTGGCATTTATGATAACAGGCATATTGGAAATAATCAGCATACCATCTTGTGCATTGCTGTTTAGGGAACTGTGAGCTCTTTCAACCTTGCAACAATTTTTTAACTCTTTGATTGCAATTAATGAACCGTCAGGCGAGGCACAAAGCAGGAACAATCCTAGCTGGGCTGCTGTTCCGTCACACTGCTACAATTCAGAGATACCAGTCAATCTGTGTTTGAGGGGTGAAAAGAAGATTGGAGTATGCAGAGAACAAATTCCATTTTTAAAATTATATACTGTAATGCATGGACACCGTAGTGAAGTCAGCTTTCATTTGTGTTCCAAATGGCCAACATAGTTATCTTGTGGATGCTGAAAACACTTAAAGCATTCAATATAATTTGTTTTTTTACATACTTTGTTTCACAGCATTTTTACTAGAATTTTGTCTCATTGAAGCCAAACAGATTTATGTAAGGCTATGCGTGTGTGGCATAGTATAGCCTTACTCTTTACATGGATGTGTTATTTTTTATTTTTATAAGTTTTATAAGTCACTATGTTGTGCTAAAATTGTAGCCCTCAGCTCTTTGCCTTCGCTGAGGTAGCACAGCTTTGAATTTGGCTGGCTGAAACTATAGGAAATGGCTGTGAGGACTAGCAGTCAATTAAAACTGGGCCAGAATTCAGATGCAAGATTAATCTGGCTCCTTTTACTGGAATATGTGTTTGATGCGCAAGTATTGAAAAAAAGGAAATTTATTCTTCTCAGCAGCTTGCTTTAATTTTTAACTTGATATTCACAAAGGCTTTCAGTCAAAGGAATAGCTTTGTTTATTACTTTGAGTCTCCAAGCAATTCCAAACACATCACTCCTGCTTTTCAGTTCTCACAGTAGTAATTTTAATAGTAGTTTTGTACTTGTAATTTTCAACTCTTCTGACACTCTGTTAAACTCTAGTCTTTTTCATTTACTTTATAATGTTAAACTATATGAACTATCCATCCATCCATTTTCCAACCCGCTGAATCCGAACACAGGGTCACGGGGGTCTGCTGGAGCCAATCCCAGCCAACACAGGGCACAAGGCAGGGAACCAATCCCGGGCAGGGTGCCAACCCACCGCAGGACACACACAAACACACCCACACACCAAGCACACACTAGGGCCAATTTAGAATCTCCAATCCACCTAACCTGCATGTCTTTGGACTGTGGGAGGAAACCGGAGCGCCCGGAGGAAACCCACGCAGACACGGGGAGAACATGCAAACTCCACGCAGGGAGGACCCGGGAAGTGAACCCGGGTCCCCAGATCTCCCAACTGCGAGGCAGCAGCGCTACCCACTGCGCCACCGTGCCGCCCTATATGAACTATACTTTATTATTATACATGTTTTTATTTCCCTATATTTATTTAACTTAGAGTTAACAAGACTACACTATCTATCTATCTATCTATCTATCTATCTATCTATCTATCTATCTATCTATCTATCTATCTATCTATCTATCTATCTATCTATCTATCTATCTATCTATCTATCTATCTATCATTTCTTTGTACTTGAATATATACTGTGTATCAGGCTTTAAGGGAATCTACCTTTAGTTAAAGGTAGATGTGACTTAAAAGTGATTTTAACATTCTGTTTACAGATTATAACATATTCAGTGAGATTGAATTTATATTTTTAAAAAGAGAAACAAATGCAATATTAGTACTGAATCATTCCCAAGCATGAAAAAGTGTGTTCAAAGGAATTCTTCAATGCTTACATAAAATTCTTCAGATGTACATATCGGTTTGGGATCTCACTTGCTGATTTGAAGGATAAGAATCTCAAAGGAGTCAAGAAAATTAGGCATCATTTGTCTTCCAGTAAACTGTTCAAGTTCAAGTCAAGTTTACAAAAAAAAAAAACCTACTAATGGCTTTGCATTTGAGATTTATGGGTAAGATGTATGTGATGATTTTGTTGTTGTTTAAAATTTCCTTTCTGTGTTATGGTAGGTTTTGCATCTTGTTTGTACCGCATGCATACTGTGCTGCATCCATGTTTTAGGACTGAGTTTTGTTAATGCTTCATGTTATCATTCAGTTTTACTGTATAATTTATACACTTCATGCAAACTTCAAAAGTTCTTTAAAGGAGAATGTGAATATTTTTCAGACTTTAGTTTGACATAATTGTTGTTGTATTGGTGAACCTGAGAAAACTGAGAAACTAATGGGCTGTTGAATCTATCCATCGATTAATAAAGTATCTATCTATCTATCTGTCTATATATGAAATGCTAAGGGTTGTCTGTTTGTTATGCATGTTTGTCACTCGCAAACCCGGCCTTAAAGCTTGATCTTGGTCTCAATTGACAGCTTGTGCCATGATATGACACATGAATTAGTCATGTGTGCTATGGTGGCCCCAAAACTGGGTTTCATCTTTTGCCTATGGCAAGTAGAGATGCAGCCACGTACATTGGCTGACTGGAAAGACACAGTGGTGTGAGTAGCTGATAAGAACAGCATAGTTAGGGCTTCGGGTTCTTCTCACGGCAGGCAGCTTTGAGGCTTCACTCCTCATCGCAATCAGCGATGTGGACATGTGCCTTGGCTGACAGCAAAAACACAGCAGCGTGCGCCAACAGTGAGGCACATTGCACAGGACAACTGGAAGTTACACTCCAAGCACAACAGAAAAGGTCTGTCAAGGACGATGCATGTCTGTCAAGAAAAGAGCTTCTGTGACATCAGATGGCAGTGAAACACACTGCAATACCATTGGTGGAGTAACGTGGTGTGGTGTATTTCGTAAGAGGTGTATGCACCATCTTTCTTTGAGGACCGCAGGTCAGAGTGTTACTAGTGTATATAGGAAGTACTAACAAATGCAGAAGGGTTCGTCAGGCTGATGTGTAATTAATGAAAGTGTTTGTTAGTTGAAAAACTAAGAAAATACCTGGAGGGTATAAATCTGATGTCATAATTTTGTACTTTATACAAGGGAAACTTAAAAATAAAACATTTAAATAAGTTATTTAATAGTATTATTTTAATTATTATTATTAATATTATAAGATGGCACAATGACACACCAAATATGTGTTTTAGATTACCGTAAATGGCAATTCAAATTTATCAGTAACAGTCATGTACATGATCTTAATTTATTTTGTTAAGTGTCCTTACGCTTAACAACCAAGAGCACTACACAAAAAAGCAGCAGAAACAAAAACCTTATGCATTGCATTTGTCATTGCAACAGATGGCATATCACAAAAATGTGTAGTAATGCATTTTATTACTACAAATACAGTATTTGTGGTGCACGATCTGTTGGAATGACAAATGCAATGCATATGTCTCTGTTATATGACATTTGGTATGTAATTTGTCAAAACAGTGTTAAATGTTTATGACGCAACATCTGTTACAATGACAGAGACACAGCAACTGGACAGACACACAGACAATTATCCTTTTTTTAAGGTGGATATACTCTCTCTCTATTTATATTTCCAGTCCATTTGTTTTTCTAATTCACTAATTGGGGTATATATATTTATACAGTACATATACACTTCTCAGACTTGTCTAATCCAAAGCAAGATCTTAGAGGGTCAAACTCTATCCCTGTAGATCTGAATCCAAGGCAGTCCTGAACAGGGCACCAGTCCTCATATGGCCCATTCATACACTCAATCAAATGTGGAACAATTTGCAATCGCCAATTAAACAATTTTTCACATCATTTTCAGTTGTGATCTTCATTTAAATGCTCACAGCACATTGTACACAGTTGCAGCACACACTACCAACAGATGCATACTGTGACACCACCAGCAACTCAGTCACAGTGCTCTACAGCTCTCTACAACTGTTCATGGCAAAACTAGCTTGTTTTTATTGTAGTGAGTAACAAGTCATAGTGGTCTCTTTTGTCTGTGACAATTAGAAGTCGATCATCTCTCAAACAAAAGTACTATTCATACAATACATACAAACAGTAAAGAACAATATCAGCTACAAAGAAACAAGAGAAATGAGTGTTTTCGACTGTGCAAATGGAGGAGAGGCTCATCAGACTTTGTCTGTTCAATGGCTTGTGTTGTGCACTGGAGAGGACAGAAAACAGCAAAGGCAGTAACTACTTGCTTGTAGCTTCTGTTGGTTTTTTTTCTGTTGTTTTTTTTTTCTTATTCCAGTGTGCTCGAAGCTGATTGGCTGCCTCATATGAGGTGAACTCTGGTACTTTCACAGGGCAATAGGAGATTTTGAACATTGATTAAAAGTTGTGAAGGGATTGTCTAACCATTTATCTCCCACAATTCTTAGTCACATAATTGGACACCTTCAGAGGCAATAGGGTTCAGTAAGTAACCTCATTCAATCTGACATGCTCTCTGGCTAAAAGTCATGTTGAATCCTGCAGTGTGAGGAATGCGAGTGCAATTGTTGAACATGCAAATGAGGAGAACAGGGCAAGGTAATCTGCAGCTTGCCTAGGTGCATATGTATTGTTTTGGAAGTGTTCACCATGGACTATAACTAGCAGAAGTTTAGTAGAGATAGATAGAGAGCTTGGATGGACAGACAGATCAGTATGATAGTATAGAGCATGAAAATGACTAATCACTTAACACTTGGATGTAACAGAGTTCATAACATAGTATTCTCAAACTCAGTGCCACAGGATCCCAAAACTATCCGGGTAGGATCAGGTGTAGGGCAGTAGTAACATCTCTTAATGCCTTGAAACTGTCATTGTTTGCTTGCTGAGTGATTCTGTTCAGAATTCAGCTAACCTATTGATACAGAGTGGCTCAATGGGTGGTGAAGCTATCTTACAGGTCCACCATTTTGGATGCAAATCCACACTTAGTCATTGTGGACTCTGACTTTCTTCTGTCATCCCCAAACATGTGGATATTAAATTAATTGTCAGTTCTATACTGGCCCAATATAAGTGGCTCATCCTCTGATAGACTGGCTTCCTGTCCTTGGCTTGTTCCTGCTTTGTGCCTGATGCCACCAAGATAGACCGAGGACACCTTGTGGCCCTGAATTGGACTGCTTGTTTGAGAATGCTATGTTGATATTACTACTTAGAACCCTGTGATGATGAGGTGTGTCATCCTATGATGGTATGGTGCAAGGTACCAACTCCCCTTGAACTGGATAAGTAGATTTTACAGGACAAATGGCTATTGTTACTATGTTAGTATTACTGCTTTTATTATTGTTGTTATTTCTTCATTTTAATACTTACTAAACTCAGGCGCTAATAGAACACAGGTCCCTGAAACTGTGAGACAGCAGCACTAACCACTGTTAAGTTGCACTCAGTTTAATTTTGAAATTATTTTTAATTTAACACCTTAATTTTTAATTGCCATATGTGACAACACTACTTCTACTATGTTGTGAACAGAATGTAAATTTTAAGTTGAAGCAATTTCTCTACTTTTAATTCTTTCTAGGAATTTACTACTTCTGCTTCCTTGTCAGTGGTGTCAGCCATTTTCAGTCTTTCGTGTCTTCGGGAACAAGCATTTCTTTCTGTATATTATTGTAAGGTGCCTCATTTATTTTTCTTCTTTCTGCTCTCCAGTTTTTAACTAGCCGACTATTTTTCTCCTACCCTTGTGTCCCTCCCAATCATCCCATCTGCCAGTCAAGTTCTTTTGATGTGGCAACTTGGTTAGCAAACTGTCAGCAGCAAATGGCAGCCTGGTTGGTTTCCATCTGACCTTACTGTGTAGAATGAGCACCTCAACTATGAAACACTGAACAATCATCTCTCATACCTTTAGTATTACTAGACATTGCACTTCAGTCTGTATAACGACACCACTGCATGTCTTTTCATGGGATTAAACAATAATGCCCTGATTCCTGTTTAAAACTAAATGTTTTTAGTAGCACTCTTTTAATAATTTTAAAAATCTACTTGGTGTCTACTGATGTGTAATGTGTTGTAAATCTATCCTTTAATTCTTTTTCTGCACCCAGTTTTGCAGATCAGAGTTTGTAACCAGATAATACAAGTATTTCTATCATTGCTTTAACCATAGTTCTTATTTTAGAGTATTCATGACAAAGAATCTTTAAGTTTCTTGTATGGCACATTGTTATAACTTCACAGTAGGAAAAGGCCTGATGTGCTTTTTTAACAGGTATAATTTTTTATTGTATATTACTTGTGATCAAAACAATTTGTCTGTATGATTGAAGACTTGAGCTGACAGCAGCATTTTTTTAGAAGCAGCATTATTTACTATTGTATTTAATGCAGTTTTCTACTGAATATAATTCAACCGAGGGAAACATACCTGACCCACGTATCCCTGTCACTATTGCTCCTGACACTTAATGTGAAGGCTAAAGAAATCTTGGATTTTGTTGTTTTATTAGATTATGATTGTTTCAACTACTGAAAAAAATGTTAGGCACAGAAACAATATTATTAATTCATTATGTCAAGAAACAACCAATATCATTAATTAATTTATTTATTTGCTGAACCAACTTATTTCAAACCAGGCTCATGGAAACATCAGGCACAAGGCAGGAGATAAATTATACTAGGTGAGACAACTGTCAGTGTGACAAAGACGCACACAATGAAGTGGCCATTCACTTTTTGGGCATGTGGTAGCAAACTAGAATACAGAAAGAAAACTAATGCAGAAACTTAGAAACTTCTTACAGTTTATGCCAATGCCAGGATTTGAACACAGGATTTTATAAATGCGAGACAGCAGTGCTGACCACTGTTCTCCGGTGACTAATATTCTGATGTCTAAATTATGTTAAGTATCTCAGAAAATGGATAATTGGTTTTCTTAGATCCTGCATGGGATTAACCAGTTTTATTATGAAAAGGAAATTATGTTTATTCTAGTTGCCTAAAATGCATGGCCTTAAAATTGCTGCGTCTTTCGTGAAGTTGCTCATATACCTAAAGTACTTAAAAACAACTGTTCCAGACAAGTTTTCAATTTTTCCATTTATCTGGCAGTAAGCTTGAGTGTTACGTGTGCTTCGCCCTCTCAAATACTAATCCTATATTGAAAAAGAGTAAAAGATAAAAGAGTAAAAAGTAAAAGATATTGCTATTGTATAACTGAGATAAACTTTATAAGTAATGATGAGCGAGCCCTGCGGGAGTTCGTTTCACCATGAGTTTGGCAAAATCATGAAAATCTTCTGAAACTTTGCAAAACTCGACAAAATGCATTGAAGTCAATAGGTAAAGCGTAATTGAACTAGTTTTGAGTGGATTATAACTGTACAATTGTTTTATAAGTGTCTCTGAGGGCTAGAGAAGTGTCAACCAACTACACAGGACTGATTATTGTGGCCAAAAATGTGACCTGAGCTGTGAAGTGGCAGTGCTCACCATTGTGCCATTGTGTCTCAAGCAACAGAAGATGCAGACAGAACAATAACCACAAACAAAGTAAACAAATGACCATAAACTAGCTATATATATATAGATAGATAGATAATGGTGCTTACAGAGTTCCAGTCTTCAGAGCACTGATTAGCCATGGCACTGGCTTATTCTGTTGTTTGGAGTTGCAGCATCTGGCACAACAGGAACGTCTTTTGTTTCTATTCTATCTGTGCAGATTCCTTGTATTTTTTTTCTTCCATCAAGAAGATAGAAATGCCTTCTAAATAGTAATACATTTTTCACTATTAGTATTCTTTAACATGGGTTCATGTATTTTCTGACTTGGGGAGGAAGAAGGCTCCGTTAAAGTTTATTTTTAAGTTGTTGCTGTGCCATGAGGCTAATTGTACATTAATTCAGCTGGCATGTGAAATTAGTCATGCAGTGAGTGAGTGAGGGAGTGCACAAGGATCAGTGTTATATATCCAGTGGCAGCACTCATAATAAATATTCTTATTACATTCAGCTAATTTACCCATAAATTGAAATACTGCAATTTTTTTTTTTTTTTTCTTTTTTAAATGCATGCAAGTTATGCATCCAGCTGGAGTACACATCAGTACTGGTATCATGCATGCATGAAGCAGATCAGGCAGTGATGTAAAACATCTGGTGGAAAACGCTAACAGTATGTATGTGTAAAAGGTCTGTGCATAACTGCTACTGCTCTATGATGTCATACTTGCCTCATAAGGCATCATGGGGTGCTGGAAAAAAATATTCATCTAAACTGTCCACAAGATGAATTTCCAGGAAAATATTTAGCAGACAAGGTCACCAGCAAACACAGCATATTCACGCATTAAGCACTTATGCACATTTCAGCGATCAACACTACTCACAAACAACAGAAGGAAGTGCTAAAAAGTCCTTCTTATCTTATGTTCTGTATGTTGTAGAAAAGTTTAGTATCTGAATTAAATTACACTGATGTGACAGAAATTTACACACTCTACACAGATGGAGACCAGGCTTGGAAGTTAACTGGGGATTCTGGATTTGTGATTAAATAACACTGCCAGAACACTGATTATCTATCCATTTACCCATTTTCTGAGCTCACTCACTTTTTCAAGTCATTGTCATAGGGAGCGAGACCCTATTCTGGCAGCACTAGGCAGAAGGTAGGTACAAACTTTGCAGTTGCAGGACTTACTGTATACTCACTTACACTATGCCAGTTAGGTTTTGTTTAATTTACATTTGAATGAAAATAAAATATCAAATGTAAAATGCAAAATGTCTGTAGCAGCAAACATACCCATTTATTCGGATATATTAAGGGGAGCGAGGGGCATGGTTTTCTTTCATTTGTTGGTCCAAGTTATTAAAAAAACAAACCATCAGACATACAGAAACAAAGAGTAATTTCTTCAGGTGTGAACAATCTTGTTAAAAGATGTGTCTGGGCAAAACAGGTAATAAGCCTTCACCCCAATGGCCAGATGTGGCCTGCTGTGCAGGCTGCCCTGATGTAGATGTCGAGGCTCCATTTGACTACTGGAGTCCATCTGCTGTATCTCACAATGCATCTTTTCAAGTCAGGCGCAGCTGCACCAGAAAAAAAAAATCTGTGCGTTCTTCTTGTACCCCCTCGCCCTGACTTTAGGCCCAATTATCAGTGACCTGCAATTATTCAGGAACCAACAGTGTTAAGGGTTACACATGTAAGGAAACCTCAGAGCTTTCCAGTAATAGATGTGTCTACAATGCAATTTGCTTTTGCAAAAACAAAAATGCATTTTTTTATGTGTGTCTTGAGTATCAGTGTTAAAGACGGCTGTGTTTTGTATTCTTATAATGGGGTCATTTTCCAAATGCCTTTCGTCCCAGAATCCTGATTATTACACACTCATTCAGCAGAGCCATCTCTGGAATTACTTCCTGAAACAGCAGCTGTGCATAACAAAGAAAGGTACCTTGCATCATATCTCTTGTTGTTTCTTGGAATTTAGCCTGCTTTCAATTTTAGAGTACACAACTTTCAATAAAATACTAGTCCCTGAACATTTAACCCAGATTTTATAATTTATAAGGGCAACTTAGCAAGCACAAACAAGTAAACAAGCTTTTAGTTATACAGTGTGTTTCACTCTTACACGCACACACACACTATTTTTTAGAGACTTCTTTATATAACTAGTACAGAGGAGGAGTCAATGGTGGTGGTCACGATACACCCTAGGGGTTTCCAGGGTAGCTACGTATCTGAAAAAGAATTGAAGGAAAAAAGCCATTTATGTCTCAGCGTCTTTATAATCTGTTCCGCGTTTTATTTTTTGATAATCTTATTCATGGTAGGTTAAATTGCATACAATTTACCATTTACAAGCATTCATTTTTCTTAAGTGGAACTAACATGAATACAGTTAAAAGTATTTGTCTAATACTATATAATTGCTGGTTATAAGCATAGAAGCTAATTATCTTAACATTGCTAACTTTTCCACGTCTAATGATGTGCATGTTTATGTTTGGAATGACGTACAGTACGTCTTTGTTGTACAACGTTTGGTATGGGATTGCTAAAACCATTGTTAATGCTTGTGATGAGCCATCTGTTGGAATGGCAAATGCAAGGCATTTTATTACTGCAAATGTTTGTGATGTGCCATCTGTTGAAATGAAAGAGACTTAGCACCCTGACAGTCACACATATTCACAAACTCTTATCCTTATATTAAGATGGATGATTTTTATGGTCAATTTTCATTAGATATTTGCCTTTTAAATAAAAGAAAATAATCAGAAATAAAATCACTTGTTTTATAAATATGTTAAATAAATGAAAGAAAAAAGATCTAATCCAACACGTTGTTTGCTATGTTGGCAGCATTTTCATTGTGACTGGAATAAAAAGAACAAGAAACAGAAAAAGGTTTGGCGTAGCCACCCCGTATACTTGAAATAAATGATCAGAGCAAGAAAAGCAGGTTTTTATAGACTGGCGTCCAAAGCAGAACTGATTGACAAAATAAAGACGTTGTTTATATAGGGGAGCAGGAGGAAAAAGTGATGCCAGTATGGCTGGAACTGGAAATGACATCCTTGGACTCAGGTAGGATGTCCTTTGGCCAGTCTATAGAGGAAAGCGAGAAAAGCTCAGTGAACAGCGTTATACCCTGGTCTGGCATGTAATTACATCCATTCAAGCCCTTTAGCTGCCTCCCACTCACGTGTGTGATATGACATAAACCAGCATGTTCAAATGAAATCACAAAAGAGCTTATGTGTCCGTTCCCATATGTTCTTTTCATTTTACGCATGTATTTCTCATCTGGGTTTATAACATATTTTAAATGATTATTGTCACTGGCTTTCTGTAGACCACTTTGATTCACCTGCATACTTACATCTTCACAACTGGTAAAAAGTAAACATGATTTGTTTTCAATGCATGGGATTCATTGCAAACCCATGGAGAAAAATACTCTGAAGTAAAAATCAAAAAATAACAAAATAAATTCTGCCTTCCCATTACCCCTAGCTATGTCATTACTTTGCTTCAATTGAAATAGTTCGCTCACTTTCACTTTACTGGCACTGCCTGCTCATAGCTAACTTCCTTTTCTCTTCTTATAGTTTTCTTCTGTATTACCTCTTTTATAACAATGCCATTAATGATCAGAAATTTAAGATCTCTATGCAATGTTCAGTCTGAGTTTGAGCTCTTCTCTTTAAGCCAGCTCTGCAGATACCATATGTTCAGCAGTCACTTGAAAAATCAGCACATGCGCATGACTTGAAATACAAGTAATGAATTGTTACAAGATATCTGGAGCAAAATGTGACAGTGCATAGCTAAAACAGACACAGGCATGATATCAAAACACATGTTCATTGATGCACTCAAAAACAATGCTGGTAATGATGAATTTCATTTATTTTTTTTTTCAACATGCTGTTTGTTTTTTTGAAGTTTATTGCAGACAGAACAAGTGTGAAAATGTACGCCCGACATAACATCCAGGTGCATTTCTTTGCTATTTAGGTAGGTTCTAGAACCTTCTCAGTCCATTTCAAGGTTTCAGGGACCAGATGCTATCCCAGCAAGATTGGGCAAAAGGCTGAAAACAGGCATGGACAGGACTCTAGTCATAGGGACCACTCTCATTCACATGTACATAAACACACACAGAGAACCAAAAGGTCATTTTGTAATTAATTCCTTCTTTGCTTTAACATGTCTGGCTCTAGTAATTTTCTTGAAATGGGGCTTGAAAAGCTATTCAGTTGTGACAAATGTTAGGGAATAAAATAAGTGAAAGGCAAACTGTGACTGGCCATTATGGAAATCAGTTGACTTCTGCTGGTAAGATATAGTGTCAGTGAACTAGTGAATCATTATAATCTGCAGATATTAGGGCTGTGAGGTTGGTTTAGTGTAAGGTTAATACTAAGTAAATGTTGATTTACTCTTTGCGATAATGGCTTACACGCCACAGGGTTCTTCATTCATATTTAGATAACCTTTTGTTTTCCTTCCTTGCATTTTATACTTTTATGGTTAGGAAGATCATTTAACTTGCAACTTATGGCTTAAAACATCAGGAGGAGTGAGATGCTGATGCAGAGGTTTCTACGTGTGCTTAGCTGGACTTGTCGATAGAGAATTGCACACACAAGCAGAAACAACTTGTGACAGCACAGTTCTACCCATACCTGAAGTCGGCTGGTGTTTCATCAACTTGTATTGGAGATCAGTTTGCCATTTGTAGCGACTAAAGGATCAAGAAAATATACATGCTGTTGTAACTGCTGTCAAGATAAAATTGAAACTATAAACTAACTTATAGTTGAAGTCTCACAGAATGTATCTCTGTTTTACAATAGGTGATTTGCAGATTTTCCAATGCTTTTCAAAGGGAGATTTTGAAATTTCAAAACGTTGTACAGTGTGATCTGTTTGGAGATATCACAACACAAATCTAACTGTCTTGATAAATTTCTGTGAAGAATAAGTGTGCCAGATTTCAACAATATTGGTCCACAGTAGGCCAAGTTGATTCATGCAGACAGACAGACAGACATGGCTATCACAGTAGGTGATACTATGATTCTGTCCTTCTCAGCTACAGTGCATGCATCCGGAAAGTATTCACAGCGCATCACTTTTTCCACATTTTGTTATGTTACAGCCTTATTCCAAAATTGATTAAATTCATTTTTTTCCTCAGAATTCTACACACAACACCCCATAATGACAACGTGAAAAAGGTTTACTTGAGATTTTTGCAAATTTATTAAAAATAAAAAAATTGAGAAAGCATATGTACATAAGTATTCACAGCCTTTGCCATGAAGCTCGAAATTGAGCTCAGGTGCATCCTATTTCCCCTGAGAATGTTTCTGCAGCTTAATTAGAGTCCACCTGTGGTAAATTCAGTTGATTGGACATGATTTGGAAAGGCACATACCTGTCTATATAAGGTCCCACAGTTGACAGTTCATGTCAGAGCACAAACCAAGCATGAAGTCAAAGGAATTGTCTGTAGACCTCTGAGACAGGATTGTCTCGAGGCACAGATCTGGGGAAGGTTACAGAAAAATTTCTGCTGCTTTGAAGGTCCCAATGAGCACAGTGGCCTCCATCATCCGTAAGTGGAAGAAGTTCAAAACCACCAGGACTCTTCCTAGAGCTGGCCGGCCATCTAAACTGAGCGATCAGGGGAGAAGGGCCTTAGTCAGGGAGGTGACCAAGAACCCGATGGTCACTCTGTCAGAGCTCCAGAGGTTCTCTGTGGAGAGAGGAAAACCTTCCAGAAGGACGACCATCTCTGCAGCAATCCACCAATCAGGCCTGTATGGTAGAGTGGCCAGACGGAAGCCACTCCTTACTAAAAGGCACATGGCAGCCCACCTGGAGTTTGCCAAAAGGTATCTGAAGGACTCTCAGACCATGAGAAAGAAAATTCTCTGGTCTGATGAGACAAAGATTGAACTCTTTGGTGTGAATGCCAGGCATCACGTTTGGAGGAAACCAGGCACCGCTCATCACCAGGCCAATACCACCCTTCAGTGATGGTGGCAGCATCATGTGTGGGGATGTTTTTCAGCGGCAGGGACTGGGAGACTAGTCAGGATAAAGGGAAAGATGACTGCAGCAATGTACAGAGACATCCTGGATGAAAACCTGCTCCAGAGCGCTCCTGACCTCAGACTGGGGCGACGGTTCATCTTTCAGCAGGACAACGACCCTAAGCACACAGCCAAGATATCAAAGGAGTGGCTTCAGGACAACTCTGTGAATGTCCTTGAGTGGCACCGACGCTTCCCATCCAACCTGATGGAGCTTGAGAGGTGCTGCAGAGAGGAATGGGTGAAACTGGCCAAGGATAGGTGTGCCAAGCTTGTGGCAACATATTCAAAAAGACTTGAGGCTGTAATTGCTGCCAAAGGTGCATTGACAAAGTATTGAGCAAAGGCTGTGAATACTTACTGAATGTACATGTGATTTGTCAGTTTTTTTTATTTTTAATAAATTTGCAAAAACCTGAAGTAAACTTTTTTCACGTTGTCATTATGGGGTGTTGTGTGTAGAATTCTGAGAAAAAAAAGAATTTAATCCATTTTGGAATAAGGCTGTAACATACCAAAATGTGGAACAAGTGATGCGCTGTGAATTCTTTCCGGATGCACTGTATATTCAAAACTCTTTTAGCCTTAAGAGAACATTGTGTTTTGGGGTAATTCTGTAATTGTCTTCAATGCTTCTCTTTTTTTCTTATCATTATTTTTAATGTATACCATAAAAATGTATAAAAGCTAAAATATCGTAGAAGATTAATATTTTTAAATACATCCTTTATTGCTTATCCCAGTTTTAGTTAAAAGATTTCAAGCTTAATATAAGTTATAAGGAGAGATTGATGATCTGTATGGAAAGACTAAAGGAGATGAACCTTCTTAGTCTGAGCAAACAGACTTTAGGAGACGAGACGATTCAAGTGTTAAAATTATAAAGGGAATTAGTGCAGCAAATCCCACCTATTTTCTTTAAAATCAGTACCTCATCAAGAACAACGGGACACAGTTGGAAACTTGTTTTTCCTCATAATAAGACGCAGAGACACATGGAATAAATGACCAAGTAGTGTGGTTTGAGAGTAGGACTTTAGGAACTTTCAGATCTTGACATGATGTCATTTTCAACAATCTATATGAGTAGGATAGACAAGGTTTTTGAGCTGAATGGTCAGTTTCTGTCACCATTGTTCTAATATTCTTATGTTCTGATGTAAACTCTTTTAAAAATATATATCTATTATTTAAATAAATATTTCAGAGCAGACAGCTTTGACTATGACACACATCTTAGATCAAAAAGTCACAAAAGAGAAACGTATCACTGTGGTTTTGCATACTTTGTCTGGACTGACTATTAGTGATTTTCATCAGACACTGGTGCTCAGTTTTCAAACTGTAGAATTGAACTGTCAATAGTCTATGCTCATATTTTGTTTCTTGATAAAGTAACAGGGCTCTGCAATGTACTGGCACCCCTTTCAAGGTTGGTTGTTGGCTTGTGTGTGATGCTGCCAGAATAGGCAATAGCACCTGTGGAAACCAGGGGTGCATACAGCCGCTCTAACCCGGACACAGGCAGGCAGAGACACACGTGCAGCACACAACGCCCTTTTATTTGATGCTGGGGAACCACTTTTTCTCGCTTCCCACTGCACAGCACAGTACAGTGCCAAAATACACAAAGACAGTCCTTTTTTTTTCCTTTTGTTTTCCCAGTCCTTTTGCTTCCACTCCTCTTCGGGCAAGCTTCATCTTTCTTCCTCCCAACTCTGGCTTCCTGAGTAGTGGCTCCTTTTACAGGACACCCAGAAGCACTCCAGGTACCCAACAACCTTCTTCTGGCAGCACTTCTGGATGTGGAGAAAGTGCTGCCAAACAGGGCTCAGCAAACGTCCAGTCGTCCTCTGGTGGTGCCCATTGGCCCCAGCAGGGTTGAGCTTCCAAGCTTCTAACCCGTAACCTCACTGCAAGCCAGCAGGGGCTGCCCTCTAGTGTTCTGGGGGAGATAATGTCCTGGACAAGCTCTCTTCCACAGTCCTTTTCATTGTCGAGGCTTGAATTGGATTGTATTGCTTTGAGAATGTTTGTGTTATATAAAAGAGCCATTGCATATACGGTATATCCCCACACTGAAAGTAAACATAGACCTAAATACACTTTCCAAAATTCTGCATACCATCTTCAACTAGAATTCTTCTTCTTTCTTTTTAAGTTTTACTTATGTTTTCTGCACATATCAAGTGGTGCCGCCTCTTGATTTTTTGATGCTTGTGTTATGAAAACTCTTTTTGTGAAGCACAGGCAGCCCTAAAATTGTTAGGCCTGAGGCAGAAGATCCCAAACTGCATTCACACAAATCTCCTCTTTGGGAACATCTATGAACAACACCAATAATTAACAAATACATTTAAGAAACATAATGTATCGTGAACCCAAAAATCAAGATACATATTGTATCGTGAGATTTCTGTTTTATTCCACCAGTCAGGTATTTACTGTTAACTGAGCTTCAGAGTACCAACAGGATTTTCTGAAGGAGCATCTCTTGGGAATCTCAAAGCAGAGCAATAGTGTGATCAGCCTCATTCTCTATCTTGAGAGTCGGAACCTACAAAACCTAAAATAAACTTTAGTAGCTCTTAAATGAATATTGAGTATTCACTGAAAAAATCAAGCACTGATTTTTTTTCTTTCTTTTTCTTCCATAATATATATTGAATTGACTAATAGTGAGTTTTTTGTTTCTTTTTTGTACATTTTTTTCAATATTATTTTAAATTATAGAACCCTCAATTTTGTAAATGAACTTCTATTCACAATACAACTCATTTATGTGTTTATGGGGACAGTTTCTGTGTGGCTGCATTGTCTAAATTTGACTAACATGATAGTCTCAATTGCATAATTGTTTAATAAATGAATAGAAATGATGGCTTTATTGGTGACAGAGTATTGAAGGCACAGTCTTTATTATATAGTGTCTTTTCAAAGCTGCTCAAGGTGATTTTTTTTTTTAGAACAGAGGTATATTTGGTTTTTTTTTTACTGTCTCCGTGCATTCAGTTTTAAGTGTCGTTTTTTTGACTCAGAAGTGTGTGAACTGGCACTCTTGTAGTTTAATGCCCAGTACACTATTCACTAGGCTGTAATGCATTCAAAAATAGAATTTGTAAGCAAGATGACGATGAAAATGTTCAGCCTCTTTTTACCGTATGCCAATCTGCAGCATTGGTGCATTGTGGTGGTTGGCTCAGACAGACCTACATTATGGCCTGCATTACCAAGGTTAAAAGGCTGTCCCAAACTGTGAATGGTTTTCTGCAGAACTGCTATTTTGTGCTTCAGGCATAAGAATGAAAACTGTACACCTTTGTTACAGAAACAACTCAATGGCATATTTCTGCATCCAAAAATATACCTGAAACTCTTTTATGGAGGATTAAGCACTCTGACAAAACTAAAATTAAGAGACTGAAAATGTGATGCCTGCCTTTAATGCTATAGTTTTGTCTCCTGTCCCAGCAATCAGGGTGCTTCTTGCTACCTTAAGTCATGACACACATTCACCAACTATGTGATATTTATAAATTATTTCATTCTTCTTTGGATATAAGCCTGCTGTTGTGCTAGGTCCACATTTACATTACTTGTATATTCATTCATTTTCTGCCCTTGTTTATCCAGTTCAAGATTTCAAGAGGCTGGAGACTAGCCTATCTCAGCATTTGTGATGAGTGAACGCTGTGGAATTTACCTTACTCAGAATTCAGTGTAATTGCTGAAATGTTTGTGAATTTTGCTAAACTCAGTGAAATTCACTGAAGTCAGTTTAGGAAGGAGGAACTGAACTAGTTTTGAGTGAATTATTTTGGTACAATACACTAAAGCATCCCTAAGTGCTACAGATGTGTCTACTAACTATGCTGGACTGATTATTGTGGCCAAAAGTGTGACTTGAACTGTAAGGCAGAAGTGCTAACCACTGTGCTGCCATGTCTCAAACAACAAAAGACACAAATGAAATGATAACCACAAACAAAATACAGTGGAACCTCAGGTCATGACTGTAATTTGTTCCAAAACTCTGGTCGTAACCCGATTTGGTCGTGACCCAAAGTAATTTCCCCCCCTAGGATTGTATGTAAATACAATTAATCTGTTCCAGACCATTTGAACTGTATGTAAATATATTTTTTTAAAGATTTTTAAGCACAAATATAGTTAATTACACCATAGAACGCACAGCGTAATAGTAAACTAAATGTAAAAACATTGAATAACACTGAGAAAACCTTGAACAACAGAGAAAACTAACATTGCAAGAGTTCGCGCTATAGCGCTCCCTAAAAACACTTCTTTTAATGAGTTTTAAGCACAGGGAAAAAATTGAACATTTGAAAAATCCATAATTTAATAAACAACCAAGAAAAGTAACATTGCAACAATGCATGCTACAAACTGATCGCTGTAAACAGAAGTGAAGTGTAGGTTAAAATCGAATAGAAAAAAGTCTTCATTAAATACAACGAGGTTAAAACAATGCTTGAATCAGTCTCTTTAAAAACAAGCCTGGTACATTCTTTAACTGCCTTCTCGGCCTTATGTGGCCAGCCCTCTCTCTGTCACTCACTCTCTCACGCTGTCTCTCTTGCGCTCTCTCTCGCATGCTGCCCAGTGAATGCACGGGGAGAGACTGAACACGTGCGGAAATCATCGGCGCACAAACCGAAAGGGAAACTAGCTTGTTCTTATACCGAGTGTGTGGTCGTGAACAGATGCAAAAGTTTGGCAAACTTTTTGGTCATAAACCGATTTGTACGTGTACCAAGACGTTCATGAACCGAGGTTCCGAGGTACAGCAAATCGCCACAATATTCCAATAAGTGAAAAATAAAAATTTATATCCTTAAACTCTTCCAGAGACTTCTTTGTTTGTGTCAAATCTATTTGTCAAATGTATTGGTGCGCATGCTTTGCACTTTTTTCTTCAAGAAGATAGAAACACTTTGTAAATAGCAATCAATCTTTAGTTACTATTATTAACTCTAAGCCTGGTGAAGGAGATGGTGAGGGCTCCTTTCAGGTTTGTTTTGACTCGTTGCTCATTAATTGCACATGCATTCGACTGGCAAACAAAATTAGCCATGTGGCATGGTGGCAAGTGAGCTAGTGCACAGGGATCACTGTTACATATTATTATATAACATATATTTGTAGGCATTACTTATAATATTCTCATTATGGTCAGCTAATGTACCTTTCAAATGAAAATATGGT
Organism: Erpetoichthys calabaricus; assembly: GCF_900747795.2. Classification (NCBI taxonomy): domain Eukaryota; kingdom Metazoa; phylum Chordata; class Cladistia; order Polypteriformes; family Polypteridae; genus Erpetoichthys; species Erpetoichthys calabaricus. The sequence goes on along the minus strand of NC_041406.2, from coordinate 62,415,648 downwards.
GACTTTTTGTTTTTTTTTATTTTTAAGATTATGCAGTGTGCAAATCCAGCTGGGGTACAGATTGCGTAGTGACATCACACGTGCGTGAAGTAGATCAGGTTGCAATGTAAAATATGCGGTGGAGTACCCTTACAGTATGCATGTGTGAAAGTTCTGCACATGGCTGCTACTGCTCTGTGCTGTCACACTGGCCTCACCAAGTATTATTGGGCAGTCAGAAATACATTTTGTGGCTAAGCCAACTGCACAGCAGATTTCCAGAAAAATATTCGTTGACCAAGGTTCCTGGAAAACACAGCATATTCACTGCAAAATACTCTGGTGAATTTTCCTGATCAACACTACTCAGCAACATCAAGTACAACGAGGAATAAACCTTGGGTAGTCTAACAGTTCATCATAGAGCGCTCATATACACACACACAGACACAGCAGACTTTCAGCTTACATTGATTGGTGACTCTAACCTTTAAGAGAGAGATGTTAGGAGCACATGCAGATATAGCGTATTCCTGCACCCACCACATGACGAACCACCTCATGATCCCAGATTAGGGCATTAGCACACCCATGCAACAGGTGACACCTCAGCATCACACTAGTTCAAATAGAATGGAACAGTGTGAGTTTTTTTATGGTGGCTGGAGTGCCAATCCTGTCACCAACCCCCAGGTATTCCCTGCAAATTGGAGGGCCTACATACAGGGCTGGATGCAGATTAACATCCAAGCCAGGACGGAGCAATTGTAGAGTAAGGGCCTTGCTCAAGGGCCCAACAGAGCAGAGTCACTTCTGGCATTTATGGGATTTGAACCAACAACCTTCTAATTGCCAATGGAGATCCCTAGCCTCAGAGCCATCACTCCACCTCTAATCTTGTTTGAATAATTATGGGTGTGCAAGTAAACATCCCATAGCTGATACTGTATCTGCAGTTGTCTCATGGATTGTCTTATTTCCCCTGTAGCGCTGAAAAAAAATGCATGGATAAAATCATACACACACCAGCATTCATTCACAATGTGAAGACTGTGTGCATCTATTCAAATCTCCTTGAGTCTTTAAAGATTGTATGGACCTTTGTTTTTAATTCATGTATTACAAAGATTTGCAGGATTGCTGGATGAACAACTCTAAGCAGGTCCTTTATAAATAATTGCAGGTGTGTAAGTGAATGTGTCCCTCAGTGTTTCGGCATTACACCTAATGCTGGTTTCTGAATAAACATTGGCTTCCCTTAATGCTAAAACTCACTATGCACTCTCGGAAAGTGGATGGACCTTGCAGGTTGCTTGGCCCTTTAAGTAAGATCTTAGACTCTGGTTGGCAGGAATACCAAGTGATCACAGATAGAGATATAGAAGTATGAACTTATGGCTTTCACGCCATAATGCTGACTCTGAAAGTCATTACTGGGATCGTCCCAGACATATCCCTAGGATGGGGTATAAAGCAGTCTCACCTACAGAAGTTAATTGAGCTTAGAGTAGTAGGAAAGTAAATCAAGGCAAGATCTTATCTGGCGAAAGGAAGAGAGTCCAGTATTTGGAAGGTTCCGGAAGCAATATTAGGGGAGCTTGGTATGACACTGAGTTAGGTAAGTGGACAACTACCCCAATGAGTTAGCAGGAGTTTACCCATTTAGCTAGGCCTAGACAGGCAACAGGTCTTTATTGTTTTACTTCTGTTTAGCTTTTTTGACCTCCTCTCCTCTAATTTCATAAATGCACATTTTATTGTAGAATTTTGGACTCCTTGGCATCCTTTTCGGTTGTGGGAATAATTTGAAAGCACTTTCTATATTCCACACATTCTAAAATATTTGTTTTTATTTTTTAAAGACAGTCTTTTCAACTGCTTTTTCAAAAATACACCATCTAAGCATGCAGTACCTCTTTCTGAAACACTGCTAGCTGATATTTTTTGCAAATCTGAACTCAATAAATTTTGACTACACAAAGCTTTTTCGTGCCATGCCGGCTTCACAGACTCTTTCAAGTATGTGGAGATGACTCCTACACATGTGCTTCTTTCCTCCTCACTTGTGTTGTGGTCTCCCTGCTATTGAACACTTGCCTTCTGAAGGGGTTCTTGTGTGATTCCTTTAATGCGTCTTCCCATGGTGACGTCTTCCAGATCTACTAGCTGGAGGGGGTGCACAGAGAATGCCTCTCATTGAAATGACATGTGTTTCTCTGAGATTCTTTCCTTCCCCTTAGTCATAGAAGTGATTCACGGCACTGCTTGCTTTCCTTTATTTTTGCCTAAAGCTTTTTTGTTTTCCCCAAAAGCTGACAAGTTGTCTAAAGGAAACAAGACCTTTGATTTATAATTGAATCCATCTCCTCTGTTGGCTTTAAATACCATTCCCTTAACTTGATGAAGTAGGGATGAAAGCTTTGGTGACACTCCACAACCACATAACGAGATCGCTCTAATCGAGGACCCGTTTTATACATCTGACTTTGTTCTTCTCTATCCTAAATAAAATTACTGTGTGTCAGCCTGTATTTGTTAGAGAACACATATGCGCAAATGAAATGTATGTATATACTGGAGGTTATCCTTATGTTGCTTCTAAAAAGCAAATTTTCTCAAAACATAAAGTGGAAAAATGAATGACATCCTGTAGGTCTCAAACGTAGAATGAGGCCAAAGATGTAATGTATAAAAATGTAGGTTTTATTTTGAGAAATAAATGAAGGAGGGTATTAAAAATGAAAAATCAACAAAAATAAAAATAATAAACTCCACAATTACTGCTTACCTTAGGTTGGATTTTCTTCCTAACCTGTCCCATGGGGTATCTCACCCACTTGTCTTCACCCAAATAATGTGCTGCCAGCACTAAATCCTTGCTTTATTTTTTGCTCATCTGTGGTCTCTACTACTCATCAGATGATAGACTACCTCTGCTAGCTGCCATATTTTGTACTCAACTCTTAACTGTAAACTTTGAAGCATGGTGTACCTTGAGAAATACGGTAGTAAAAGCTGGAAGATGAAAGCACAATAGTAGTAACAGTAGTAGTAGAAGTAGTAGTATAAGCACATGTACAGTGCAGAGTACGGTAATTAATTGATTAATTAATTGTCCCAGTGAGAGGTAGGGAAAAATCAAAGTCAAGGGCCAAGCAAAAAGGTAAAAAACTCCATAAGGAAATTAGAAAACTAGTGACTAAACCAAGACACAAGATAAGAATTCAAATTCCAGTCAGCAGCGCAAAGGTCCTAACATTAATGTACACTTGTTAGCTTTCTGTAATTCTAGGAAGACATTCAGTGTGTTTACATTTACACACATACTCGTTTTAAGGTAAATAGCTCAGTTAAGGCAAAAACCTGTTTTCTTAATGATCCATATTTACCTGCTCAAGCAATCTTCTGAAGTTCTCCTTTGGAAAAACGCTTCAGCGTCATTAAACTGCATTAAAAAACAGTTAAACGTCATCATCGGCCACCATGTATTCATAAATAATCATGGCATTTGTGATAATTTTCTTGTATTTTTATAAATATTTTTGTAATTGATGCCTTATTTGTATGTCCCTGTTGCCAGATTGCACACAAACTGTTTTCTGCTTGACTGTGTGATTGTGCCCTGCAAAGGACCCAATATGTGTATTTCTTGCATTCCACCCAGTGCTGCTGGAACAATAATAATGCCGGCACTTTTTACTCAATAAGATATGCGTTAGTTTACTTGTTACTTGAGAAAGTAATTAGACTACTTAATGCACATTACTTTTAACATGTTACCCTGCTGTTCTTGAGATTGTGTTTCTGAGCTTAGCACAATGTAAGTTCAGCTCGTTAACATAAATTTAGTGATTTCTGAAAGAATGAAATAGATTACTTCAGCCAGGAGATGGTATAATGCGATCATACAAACATTTGCCTCTGGAAATGTATTTTGTGGACGCTTCTACCCATGGCTGCTTAAAGTATGTGCGAAACAAATACGTACACAGGCAGACAGACATTTGGAAACTACAAAATCCTTAACAGAAACCCAGTTATAGGTTTACATGGCCACATAATCGGATTATAAGTGGAGAAATCTACCACTATTGATCATGTTTCTCAAAGGCTAATAACCTGACTTCTCTAATCGGAATAAGGATTTAGGCATTTTAGAAATCAGGTTTCTGTGAAAAATCGTGTCATTGAAGCACATGTAAATGCACTAAATGAAACAGATTTGCCTAAATGTTGACATCTTAAATAGACCGCATGTGATGACATAATAAGTAACGCTACTCTTTTATCATGTGACCAGCAATGGGCCTAGCAGATGTAAACAGTTTGGCCTTGGCCAAGAAAAAAACAACATGAAATAGTAATGTCTCCAAAAAGATCCAAAAACAAAATTGTGCTAACATTACATCAGAAATTAAATATATGCATTCTTTATGGTCAGAATTTTTAATTTAGTAAATAAAATTGCCATGTGAGGTAAACAAGGTCCAATTAAAACAAAGTCACTATTGCTACATGATGCTTTTTAGAACCCACATCAGGGTTGGCTTCAGGTTTACCTTGTAAACCACTGCCAGAACACTCTCTGGTAATCTCTGCTACTTCTGCACCTCTAAGCCCCCAATTCACCATTCAATGTCCAACCTGTCCACTTAGCAGACAGCTGATTCCTGTACATTTTCTTTAGGAACAAAGTACTGCCAACCCAGAAATTTGGGGTAGGGGGGTTTGGGTGTCCCTATGACCAGCCTCCATGTGTCCTAGCACCATGCAACAAAGGTTTCTCACTGCCTAGCAGTGCCTGATTTCTTGATATTAGTACAGCAGTATCCTTTTTCAGCTTGATGCCTTAATATATTTGTTTGTTGGTCAGGAGGATGCTATTTGGGAAATCACATTGGAGAACCATTTAAATTAAAGTCAGCTTAAAAGTCAGATTAAAGAAGCTTGATGAGGCAAAAAAATCATAAACCTCAATTGAGGAAATGGATAAAAGCAGTTAAACTGTTCAGTGGCCCAAATTGACTGACTTAAGAAGAAAAAAAGATCAATCGTGATAGTAGGAGACAATGAATGCTGTTTGTAATGTGTCTCTTTTAATTTGGCATTACCAGCATGAGGAAGTTGAGCACATTGAATGCTGCTTCATGGAGGAAAGAAGATACGATTAGCTCAGCAGCCATTCCTTCCTTTTAGTTAGTGCCGACATTAAAACAAGTCAAGCCTCATGAAATCAGAAGCAGCTTCGGCATGTCCAACACTTTGTTAAAGTCTAGTCCTGCTGAGACCTTCCTCTTATAAATCAGCTGGCTGACAAAACCTTTTACTCCTGACCTAAATTAACTGACAAGGAGCTTGTGGCAGTAACGAAAAGAAAGCACACATATTCACATTAATTTTATGTTGTGTTTAAAAAAGCCTTGGCATTTGTAACTAAAAAAACTTTTACTGAGCCAAATGGTGTTAACTGAAACAACTAAAAATATTTTTATACATTGACAAAGAAGAAATCCCATTTTATTATGCAATTTAAATAGCAGGATGTGGGACAGTGGTTAGCTGAATTAACCCTGGACAGGAGAGGGTACATTCATCCACATACCCTCACTCATACAGGAACAATTGAAAATGGCCAGTTAACAAACCTGTTAGGAAAGCCCAAGTACCTAGCGAAGAAGACAAAATGTAAACTCCACACAGACAGCAACTTTGAAGTAGCAGTATTAAATAAATTTCCCACAGAAGAAGTTTCTAAGTCTGTATGGTGGATTCAGAAAGTATTCAGACTCCTTCAGTTTCTGCATTATTGTGTTGTTGTTTTCATTTTAAATTGATACATTTTTAATCCATAAATCTGAACTCAATAACCCATAATGACAAAACAAAAACATGTTTTCAGAAAATAATGCTAATTTATTAAAAATAAAAATCTGAAATCTATCATTCATATAAATATTTAGAGCATTAATTCAGTGTTCTGTTGAAGTCTCTTTGGCAGCAATAATATCTTTGAGATTTCTTGGGTAAGTCTCTACAAGCCTTGCATTCCTGGATTTGGACAGCTTGTCCCGTTCTTCCTGGCTGACCTTCTTAAGATCTTTTGGACTGGATGGGAAGCATCTATATTTTTGTTTCATTAGACCAGATAATGTTTCTCCTCAGACATCTTCTTTAAATTCCATAAATGCCTGATTGATAGAGTGCCGCTGAGGTGATCATCTTTCTGGCAGGTTCTCCCATCTATATAGAGGGGATCTGCTAATTGGGTTTTTAGACACCTCCCTGATCAAGGATCTTCCCTGTGTGGTTACTCAGTTTGGCCAAACAACCAACTTTCAGAAGAGCTCTGACAGTTTCAACCTTCTTCCATTATACAGTTATTGACGTCATTGCCTCACCACAGTTATATCACGAAGGTCTACAAGGGAGGTCCTTGGACTTCATGGCTTGGTTTTTGTCCTGACATGCCATTTGAATTGTGGGACCTTATATAATCAGGTGTGTGCCTTTTTAAACGATGTCCAATCAATTCCATTTGGCACAGGTGGACTCGAGTCAAGTCCTAAACACATTTCAAGAACAAATTAAGCAAACAGGATGCACATGACCACAATGCAGAGCACCATAGAGTATTTATTCAGACTACTTGTATAAATGAGAGATTTCAGTTTTTGATTTTTAATACATTTGCAGACCTTTCTGAAAACATTTTTTCACTTCATCTTTAGGGGTTGTTGAGTGCAGATTAATGAAAAATTGCAAATGTCTCAATTTAAAATTAAATCTACAGCACAGTAAAGTTTGCAGAAAGTGATGGGTTCTGAATACTTTCTGAATACACCGTTATATCAGCAACCACACTCATATATAATGTTTGTAAGCTCTGGCTGGCACACTCTATGTATTGCATTATTTAAAACAGGGATGTTGTCATATTATGATGTCTATGTTGGATTTCATTACTGTAGCATTAATGCCCACGCAATCAGGTTCAGAAACAGATTTTACACCCCAATAATTCATATCTTTAACAGCAAAGTGACTTCTACAAAATGATTGCCTAGTTTTATATTGCCTGCCATGTTCCTTTTTATTTTTGTTAATTTGTGCTCTGTACTGTACTAATGCCTTATCCAAGATTGGTGTCCACATTGCACCCAATACTGCTGGAGTAGACTGCAGTGCCTGCATGTAAAATAACAAGTCTGAATCACATTTCCAATGCTTTTGTGACAAATAGGAAATATTGTAAACCTTTCCAATTAAACATGAATGATTTTTGTAAATGTTCCACTTTAACCTTTGAATTCTTATGATAATAATAATATTTATTTGTATAGCACATTTTCATACAAAAAAAGTAGCTCAAAGTGCTTTACATAATGAAGAACAGTAAATAAAAAAATATAACAACATAAGAAATTAAAATAAGACAATATTAGTTAACATAAAAAAAAGAGTAAGGTCCGATGGCCAGGGTGGACAGAAAAAACAAAAAAAAAAAAAATCTGCAGGGGTTCCAGGCCACGAGACCGCCCAGTCCCCTCTGGGCATTCTACCTAACATAAATGAAATAGTCCTCTTTGTATTTAGGGTTCTCACGGAAGGACTTGATGATGGTGGTCATGCAGACTTCTGGCTTTTAATCCATCACTGTTGGAACATCACGGTGCTTTGAGTAGATGGTGGTGGCTTTCGCCACCACCAAAAGGACACCGGAAAAAGAAACAGAAGAGAGAATAGGGGTTAGTACAGATTTTAGAGCTACCATGGATAGTTATTATAATGAATTGGATATACAGAGTATCAGGATTAAATTACAGTGAAATTATGAGAAGGCCATGTTAAAATAATGTGTTTTCAGCAGTTTTTTAAAGTGCTCCACTGTATTAGCCTGGCAAATTCCTATTGGCAGGCTATTCCAGATTTTAGGTGCATAACAGCAGAAGGCCGCCTCACCACTTCTTTTAAGTTTTGCTCTCGGAATTCTAAGGAGACACTCATTTGAGGATCTGAGATTACGATTTAGAACATAAGGTGTCAGACATTCCGATATATAAGATGGGGCGAGATTATTTAAGGCTTTATAAACCATAAGCAGAATTTTAAAGTCAATCCTGAATGACACAGGTAACCAGTGTAGTGACATCAAAACTGGAGAAATGTGCTTGGATTTTCTTTTCCTTGTTAGGATTCTAGCAGCTGCATTCTGCACTTGTTGCAAACGATTTATGTCATTTTTGGGTAGTCCTGAGAGGACTGCGTTACAGTAATCTAGTCGACTGAAAACAAACGCTTGAACTAATTTTTCAGCATCTTTCAATGATATAAGAGGTCTAACTTTTGCTATGTTTCTTAAGTGAAAAAATGCTGTCCTAATGATCTGATGAATATGCGATTTAAAATTCAGATTACAGTCAACAGTTACCCCTAAGCTTTTTACCTCCGTCTTGACTTTTAATCCTAATATATCCAGTTTATTTCTAATAGCCTCATTGTATCCATTATTGCCAATCACTAAGATTTCAGTTTTCTCTTTATTTAGCTTGAGAAAGTTACTATTCATCCATTCTTAAATACAAGTCAGACATTGTGTTAGTGAATCAATAGAATCGGGGTCATCAGGTGCTATTGATAAATACAGTTGCGTGTCATCAGCATAGCTGTGGTAGCTCACATTGTGCCCTGAGATAATCTGACCTAACGGAAGCATGTAGATTGAGAAGAGCAGCGGACCCAGGATGGAGCCTTGTGGAACACCGTATTGGATATCATGTGTCCTTGAGTTGTAATTACCACAACTAACAAAGAATTTTCTCTCTGCCAGGTAGGATTCAAACCAATTGAAGACACTGCCAGAGAGGCCCACCCATTGACTAAGGCGATTTCTTAGAATATTGTGATCAATGGTGTCAAATGTGGCACTCAGATCTAAGAGGATGAGAACAGATAAATGGCCTCTGTCTGCATTTACCCGCAAGTCATTTACTACTTTAACGAGTGCAGTTTCTGTGCTGTGATTTGTTCTGAAACCTGACTGAAATTTATCAAGAATAGCATGTTTATTGAGGTGGTCATTTAACTGCATAATGACTGCCTTCTCTAAAATTTTACTTAAGAAAGGCAGGTTAGAAATTTTTCTAAAATTTTCAACAGCAGAGGGGTCAAGATTATTTTTCTTAAGTAGGGGTTTAACTACAGCAGTCTTAAAACAGTCTGGGAAGACCCCCGTATCTAATGACGAATTTACTATGTCAAGAATATTATCAATTAACATGTCTGGTACTTCTTTGAAAAAATTTGTTGGTACTGGGTCAAGGGCGCAGGTGGAGGGTTTCAGTTTCTTGCTCTCTCTTGGCCAGTGTGGGGCTAGAGAAGTCATTAGGGATGATATGATTGATATGAAATGTATTGGACACCAACAGGAATAAGAGAAAAAGAGGAGGGCAGATCTAATAAGAAGCACATAATGCTCCCCCAGGATTCTACATAACATGAATTCAAAATGTCGCAGGACTTCCTTGCTTTCTTGGCCTTTAAAGGACACGTGATACCAGAAAGAAATCTTTGGGAATATACTACACATGATCAAGAGCAGGCACCTGGAAAACTGTCTTGGTGAGCTGGCCTTTTATGGTTAATTGAAAGTTCTGAGCTGCAGGAACATTGATGGCTTCTGGAAAGTGTTCTGACTTGTTGATCCTATAGCAAAATGGTGGTAAACCTTGACCCTGAGGCACCCTAGCGGATAAGCATGGTCTCAAGACCTGTAAAGTCAGGTCCAGATGAGTACAAGGTTCATTCTTTTGTCATATTTTCTATGTTCACCTTCTCCGTAGTTTATTTTGTTAAGACATACTTTATGTTCAATTTTAGTCTTAGTCTCCTTTGGGAGCTCATAGTTGTCATAAGAGCCTCTGCCGATCACAAAGGTAATAACAAAGTGGTAGTACACACCAATACATTATATCCCAACAATACACCACAACGTATGAAATGCATGTTATACATCAGCCCTTACAGTGGTGTGAAAAACTATTTGCCCCCTTCCTGATTTCTTATTCTTTTGCATGTTTGTCACACAAAATGTTTCTGATCATCAAACACATTTAACCATTAGTCAAATATAACACAAGTAAACACAAAATGCAGTTTGTAAATGGTGTTTTTTTTTATTTAGGGAGAAAAAAAAAATCCAAACCTACATGGCCCTGTGTGAAAAAAGTAATTGCCCCCTGAACCTAATAACTGGTTGGGCCACCCTTAGCAGCAATAACTGCAATCAAGCGTTTGCGATAACTTGCAATGAGTCTTTTACAGCGCTCTGGAGGAATTTTGGCCCACTCATCTTTGCCAAATTGTTGTAATTCAGCTTTATTTGAGGGTTTTCTAGCATGAACTGCCTTTTTAAGGTCATGCCATAGCATCTCAATTGGATTCAGGTCAGGACTTTGACTAGGCCACTCCAAAGTCTTCATTTTGTTTTTCTTCAGCCATTCAGAGGTGGATTTGCTGGTGTGTTTTGGGTCATTGTCCTGTTGCAGCACCCAAGATCGCTTCAGCTTGAGTTGATGAACAGATGGCCGGACATTCTCCTTCAGGATTTTTTGGTAGACAGTAGAATTCATGGTTCTATCTATCACAGCAAGCCTTCCAGGTCCTGAAGCAGCAAAAACAACCCCAGACCATCACACTACCACCACCATATTTTACTGTTGGCATGATGTTCTTTTTCTGAAATGCTGTGTTCCTTTTACGCCAGATGTAACGGGACATTTGCCTTCCAAAAAGTTCAACTTTTGACTCCTCAGTCCACAAGGTATTTTCCCCAAAAGTCTTGGCAATCATTGAGATGTTTCTTAGCAAATTGAGACGAGCCCTAATGTTCTTTTTGCTTAACAGTGGTTTGCGTCTTGGAAATCTGCCATGCAGGCCGTTTTTGCCCAGTCTCTTTCTTATGGTGGAGTCGTGAACACTGACCTTAATTGAGGCAAGTGAGGCCTGCAGTTCTTTAGACGTTGTCCTGGGGTCTTTTGTGACCTCTCGGATGAGTCATCTCTGCGCTCTTGGGGTAATTTTGGTCGGCCGGCCACTCCTGGAAGGTTCACCACTGTTCCATGTTTTTGCCATTTGTGGATAATGGCTCTCACTGTGGTTCGCTGGAGTCCCAAAGCTTTAGAAATGGCTTTATAACCTTTACCAGACTGATAGATCTCAATTACTTCTGTTCTCATTTGTTCCTGAATTTCTTTGGATCTTGGCATGATGTCTAGCTTTTGAGGTGCTTTTGGTCTACTTCTCTGTGTCAGGCAGCTCCTATTTAAGTGATTTCTTGATTGAAACAGGTGTGGCAGTAATCAGGCCTGGGGGTGGCTACGGAAATTGAAACTCAGGTGTGATACACCACAGTTAGGTTATTTTTTAACAAGGGGGCAATTACTTTTTCACACAGGGCCATGTAGGTTTGGATTTTTTTTCTCCCTAAATAATAAACACCATCATTTAAAAACTGCATTTTGTGTTTACTTGTGTTATATTTGACTAATGGTTAAATGTGTTTGATGATCAGAAACATTTTGTGTGACAAACATGCAAAAGAATAAGAAATCAGGAAGGGGGCAAATAGTTTTTCACACCACTGTATCTTAAACTTTGCTGTTTGGTATGGTCAAAGAATTGATTCCAGTGTCACATGTGACTGTACAGAGATCGTTTAACCAGTGAACTCAAAGCAGCTGATCACCTCTGTGGATGCATATCATTGTGTGAGTCAAGATTGGGAAGAAGCGAAATACCAGAGGCAAAGTGACAAAATCACTAAAGCAAGGATACCATTAATTGGCAACTATTCTGGAGTTTTAGGTCAAGGTCAAGGAAAACTTGCTTATCTCAAAATAGAAAGTTCAGTGAGTAATGTATTAAATTAAATAACTACACATATTAAACAAAACAAGGAAAGAATGAATGCAGAGAAAGAAATAATGTTTCACTTTTAGTTCATATGTACTACACTTTTTGTTGAGCTACTCTTCATTATTAAACAGCCTTATTACCGAAGCTGTATTGTTACATATTCAGAATTTATGGATTGTGTTGTTTGTCAGGCTGATAAATCTGAATTTACATTGCAGAAGATGATCAGGGTTATTAAAGAATTAATTAAATTATTTTAAACCAAGTTCTGTATGTACCTGTTCCACAGAAATTTAATCGATATCAGTAACTCTGCTTGGTGCTTTAATTATACATTTCAGTTTAATATATCTGAGAACATCCATCCATCCATCCATTTTCCAACCCGCTGAATCCGAACATAGGGTCACGGGGGTCTGCTGGAGCCAATCCCAGCCAACACAGGGCACAAGGCAGGAACCAATCCTGGGCAGGGTGCCAACCCACCGCAGGATTATGAAAAACAGCTTTAAAAATTTTTTAAGGTTATCTACCAGAATGAGGATGCATTATGAAAATCTCAATTCATCTTAAATCCGGACACCCAAACATTTGTAGGATGTGACTTGAATCAGCTTTCCATTTATTTAAACAGGTGTGATTTCCTCCTTTTTCCTTGTACAATCTAGAACTTCTTCATTCCTTATCTTTACATTTACCTGGAGAAAGGTTTCTTTATTTAGTCATGTTTACACAAGAAAGCATGAAATTTGCCTACTCAGTTGCATCTAATAACAGACAGAATGAAATATAACAGACAAATAGAAACAAGAAAGAAGAAACCAGAAAGGTTAAGGTAAGGCAAGAAAGGTTAAGGTAAAGGTTATCAGAGCGCTGCTCTCAATGTCTGACTATTAAAGTATTCCTAGCACCATTTGGTGGATTATACAACTCCACCAGTTTAGTATCATCAGCCTATGTAAAAAAAAAAACATGGCGTTCATTTCTGTTTAAAATGTAGAATATTAGGGAGGGAGCATGCAATAAAAATGGTGGATTATTAATCAATTACTAAAAAGACATTTACAATATCTTTTTATTCTAAATAGTCACAGTGGGTCTAAGATATTTGTGATGGTTAACAAATACTTTAAAATTACACAGTGGTAATAAAGTTAGAAAAACTGAACATACTGTAGATTGTCTATTTGATGTGTTCTATTGTTCTTTGGCTCTGGGACTAATCTTTTCCAAAGCACAGGGCCTACTATCTGTCGACCACTAAAATGTTTTCTAAAAAAGGCACACTAACTGGTCAGTATATGCTTGTGAACCTGTACAGCTGATACCTCGGGGACTATGAATTTTAATTAGTTTTAAATTATTAAATATTTACATTGTGACTAAGCAGCAGTTACATTTTTATGCATACCTACACCATTTAGAATATCCTTTTTTTAAATCGCTTTTTTGATAGCCTATGTATATCCACTCTAAAAAAACACTGGTATTAAACCAGATTATGGACTGTAATTGTTTGTATTATCTTTTAAGTGTTTCTTTGCATTATTAATAAACCCCAATTCTGATATGCTGTTAAATGTAGCCATACATTCCTTAATCTTGTTCTTACTAAATTTGAATAGACAGTTGGGAGACAAAGTCAGAGAGGCGAGATTGCGTTGGTTTGGACATGTGCAGAGGAGAGATGCTGAGTATATTGGGAAAAGGATGTTAAAGACAGAGCTGCCAGGCAAGAGGAAAAGAGGAAGGCCTAAGAGGAGGTTTATGGATGTGGTGAAAGAGGACATGCAGGTTCTGGGTGTAACAGAATAAGATGCAGAGGACAGAAAGATATGGAAAACGATGATCCGCTGTGGCAACCCCTAATGGGAGCAGCCAAAAGATGTTTTTTTTTTCTTTCTTTTCTATTAATTCAGGGGTTAACAAACCTAATCTGGATGCTTACATCTTCAAAGAAATATATAGTTCTGTACCCATAAATGATTCTTTTTGGAAGTAACACTGTAATGGAAGGCTAGTTACTTGAATGTGGAGTCATGTGGTCAGTAGAGACAAACGCTCATCTGGTGGAAGGCAGAGGCCAGGCATTCAGAAGGACAGATAGAGTCAGAGAGACAGGGAGAGAAGTGGTCCATATTTGGTACAGTAACCTCTGTGTTCTAATGGGAGGATAGGAGGGTATTCCTGCAAGCATTCTAAAATTTGGCTTTGATTCTCTTGCTCCATGCGCCATTGTACACCTGCCTTTTTTTCTTTTTCATATTGTGCACAAGAAGAGATCTACTCTGGGATCTGAAAATGTGAACAAACTTGTTTGCCTTAGCAACTGGTTAAATGTTAAAGAAGGAAACATAATGATGACAGTGGCCTTGAACAATGTTACCGATATCTCCAAATTATTGTTTTGTTTGTCATAATTTTGACAATAAATGGCTGTTCTGAAATCCTCTGAGAATTATTTCCAGTATATCACGATACTGACATTATTATATTTATAGCTGATCTGATGAAGTAGTACCTGTGCTACTAAACACCATGCTGTATAATTACAAAACATGCAAAGACTCTGTTTTTTCTTTTTATACATTGTGTGCTTTATCCCATTTGTTTGCTTTAGTAATAGGCCCACTGTTTAAATTCATGCAGGTTAAGAAGGTTGAACTGAGTGAGAGCTCAAGAGAGAGAAAAACATTCTCTTGACAGTGTTGTTCACCATAGGGTATTATTGGTGTTGATAGTTTGGGTGCTATCATACCAGTTAAATGTTTTGTTTGGTTGTTTTTTTTTTTTTTTTTTTGTTTTGTTTTTTTATTTGCATCATCGTAAAGGCCATACTTTTGGCTTTCTTCTTATAACAGCCATGAAGGCTAAATTTTTATTTTTAACGATTGTATCTCTGAATTTGTGTGCGTGCATTGTCTTCCAACATTGTGTGCATTACTGAGCAGGGTTTTATTAGAGGATCCCCCTCATTCGGCTGCTGATGTTGAAGTTCTATAAAACATCTTATTTGGGTGAAATTTTATATGCCAACCCACCAACAAACTTCTGATTATGCTACTAAAAATAATAACAATAACAATAATTATTTACATTTATATTGCGCATTTCTCACTACTCAAAGTGCTCTGTGTGTAGGCAACATTATAGTTTGTGTATGTGTTTTTTCTTTTTCTTTTCTCCCGAAATATAAAGTACTGCTTTAGTTTGTCCCCCCCCAATAACTGCACCCCAGCCCAAATTTCTTTCACCAGCAATCACTGTTATATACTATTTTTAGTTACTAAATCCATCCATCCTCTCATTTATGTTCGAATCTTATTCTCCCCACAAACTTGGTAGGAAAAAGATTGAAACCAAGACATCTCTCTCTGCTTTCACATTCTAAAATGAGGAAACTAGAATTGGTATTATTTGCAAAAACTTAAGCATATACTGTATGTTGTGTTTCATCCAAGGTCAAGACTGGTGTCCTAGTGCTCTTTTTATGTTTATTTTGTTCATATTCTATGTTAACTGTGTTGATTATTTAGTTTTTTTTATGTAAAGGTGTATTACATTTTGTTCCTTCTGTATTGTGGGTGGTCCCCCAAGAGATGGGGCCACCTGACTGATCATTGCTGGGGACTGCCCTCCACCCTATAAAGGCGAAGGACAACCTATAGCCCCTTGCAGATCATTCTAAATGTGTTTGTGATGGTGATGAGTCTCTCCATTGATTATTGTTATTGTGCTTTTTGTGATTTACTGGATTTTTTTAACCTGTATTCTTTGACTTTTTGACTTTGCCATTTGGATATCAGATTTGGACATTGTTTGTTTTTCAGATTGCCTTTTGAAAGCTTTTCCTTTTATGCCTTTTGTGCTCTTTGGAACTTATCTTTGCCACAGAGCTTTTCTGTGAAAGTAAATGTTTTTATTTTAAAAGATTTTAAGTGGCCATTTCCATTACTAACCAGGTTGGATGATTTCCTCTCTTAGTGGGCATTTTGGGTCATTTTTTGGTACGTAGTGTTTCAGAACTCTTCAGTTTACAACAATATGGGCTGGAATATCATAGTTTAATTCATGCAAACATACTGTATTTGGTTCAAATCCAACTATACATATAGTGGTGAAAAAAATCATGCATTAAATGTATTGTAGAGATTCTGTCATATTTTAAGGGTTCAAGATGAATAAAGGCACACTATTTCCAGTTAGTAGTTTTACACGTTAACTTTAATTGTCTCACAGGAGTACATACACTTAGGAATCATACTTGTTTTAATGATCTATTCAAATTTGTTTTAACCAGCCTGATAAAATGTGTTAAGGAAGACCTCATCAATTGGTTATGTATTCATCTCACATTAACTGGGGAAATGAATATTGTTCCAATGAATTTTATTCTAAAGTTTGCCAGTCATTTTCAATGCAATCCAATATGTATCAACAAATTATTCTTTAAAAATGGATGCAATTGTAACTTTGTTCATTTGGAATGTAAAGAGGCCTTGAATATAAAATAAAGTCTTCAGGGGACAGATGAATATATTTTCTAAACTCTACTGGGTTGTAAACATTAGGTTATGGAAGGAATCTGTTATAAATGAACTTGTGCAGGCTTACTAAGCCATTATGCAAGCCATGGTTCCACACTGACTTAGAAAGTTGTTTTATTGCTGGAGATATTTTGGTCTTGAAGTGTTACTACAAATGCACCTTTACAAGATAATAATAAATTTCCCAGATTCCTAAGGTATACAATATTTAGTCTATGGAATGTGCTTCGTATTAGGATCTTTAGAGAGTTACATATTGACAATATATTTGTCTTTTTCTATAGATGGATGTAACCTCAAATGTACCTTTCATCAAAACTGTTTTTAGTACATGCAATTTACAGACTTTACTATTATACTTTACTTCTCAACTTTCCGTCAATATCTGCTGTAGAAATTATACTTTCTAGCACTGATAAAGGTATAGGTAGTCCTATGTATCCAAACTAAATGAGTCTCACATATGTCTTTCAACAATATGGGTCTTACAGCTAAGGTCAAATCTGTACCTTCCACATAGATCCCATGTTTTGGAAAAGTCTTCAGTTCAGAACCAATTGGAATAAAATCTTTGCTTATTCCTTTGCCAGTCCCCTAACAGCTCTATGTGGAGTAACACTAACTGGGCCATACAGCTTCATTGGCAGTCAGTTAAGATAACCTGCAGTAGAACACGCGGGTTTGAAGCTACACCCAAACGCTTCCATTTGATTTATGTTAAACTTCAATTGTCAATCATCTCCAAGGGGATTCCCCCAAAACTCCCCAAACCTTACATTGATTGTGAATGAATTGAGCCATGCTATACTTCAAGATGGAACACCCTTCACACCATAAAAAGTTTTAGAATTTAAAAGTGGCTTATGGTTTGCTCACCCATTTACTTCTGTCCCCCACCACTTTACAATTTCTGGCTCTGCTGCTGGAGCATGTAGTACATATAGCATTTTATCAAACTCTACTGGAAGAACCCTAACATAACACAGTGGGGAAGGGATGCCCCATTTAACTAAGTTAACTTTATGAAGAACACCTGAAAAGGCTTTTAGAGTTTCTCAGATTTATCAGTATTGTCCTGAATTAATTAAAAATGTTGGACCATTACTAACCTTTTGAATATTTCAGTTTATCCAAGTAATTATTTCATGTTTAATATTTTTTTTTCTCTGCTCTCTATATGGTTAGAGCAAAATGAATCTGATCAGAGTAAAATGCATTACTGCATATTTTGCTAAACTGTAATGTTTTCATTGTAATAAAATTTTGGGATTGATAAAATAGTTTAATAAAAAAAATGCATTCAGAAAAAAAGCTGATACAAAAGTATATTTACTTGTAGGTTCTCAATTACTGTATACAGCATGATAAACTATTCTTTCTAGTCTGCTGTATGATCAGAGTGAGATACAGGGTTTGTGGGGCATTAAAATTATATTTCTGGAACCCTTTTTAAGAAAAGTAATTGGTTGTAACAGATACAAAATTAGTTATGAAAGTGAATTAATCTTCTTAAGAGTGAGAAATGAAGAGTATTCTTTTTGCCTAAATTTGTAGTGCTATATTTTCTAAAAAAATTCATACCAATTACACTGAAAAACACTGAAAACATTTTTATTAATTTACAGCCTGACATAGCTTTAAAATGCTTTTTTCAACATTTTTTGCCTGCACACTCTCTAATCACTTCTTCATATGGCGATGATTTCGTTGGGTTCAATTCTTTGCTCTGGTGGCTGTATAGTTCATGTATGCACAATGACAAAAGGTACCAAAGGATCAATAAAAAAAACCTGGGCAGTGAGTGGTATGGATGAACTAATGGTCAAAAATGTCACAGGAATGCCAGTCAGTGGGCAGTACGCTGTGGCTATGGAAATGCCTGGATGATGCTAAGTTTATCTGTTATTAAAAGCTATCACAGGCCATTACCCCTAACACATAGCTGTGTTACTTCGACCCCTGAATTAAACAAGCCTCAGTTGTCCAAAGATCTTCGACAATGGTGTGCTTTAACTATACAGGATAGATCAATTGGCATAACTGTTTTGTGAAAAAAAAAAAACAAAAAGCATAAACAAGAGCAAATCAAAAGCATTTTAAAATTACCACTATCAGTACCTTGTATTAAGTTATATAATTGTGTAAACATTGGGGGGCTTTGCCCCCGCTTGCTTCGCTCACCAACCCCCGGGCCTGTGCTTCGAGCTAGCCCCTTTGCGGTTCTGCAGGATGTGGATGTACAATTTACACAGATTGTTATTTTCATGGGAATTTCATTGTGACAATGCAACGTATAACTGCCCGTGATTGAATTTTGTTTCTTTCTCTTTCTTGGATACATCCTTCATTCTACAGTAATTCGTGCAGAGGAAGACTGGATGATGTGAACGGGTGTAAATATTCTTCGGGATGTTATAAGTTGATGTTTTCATGTTCCGCACGATCACCACCAACTGTTTCAACATAGTCTGTTGATACACATATAACCAATGTGCTGTGTAACTGGTCGACATTTTGCGCGTAAATTCATTTGACTTCATCGTTTCTCTGTGCTAGGATTGCCCGTGTACTCATTTTTTTCTGTTGATAACCCTTTGTGATGAATTTCTTCAATAAGATTTGGACATAATACGTCTCCTTTAATTATGAACTTAAAGTGAGGAAAACGTTAAAATCCCAGGATTTTTTATATAATAGAGTGTGAAGGACAGCCGGGTCCCATGCCCGGCAGGGAGGCCCCTACTGCATCTGTTCTGGGGGAGCTACCATGGACAGCTCAATACCTCCCCCGGGACGCTTGGTGGCAGCCTCCCTGGCAGACGATGATTCCCCAACCGGGCACATGGCTCCATGGGAGATGGAGTCCTCCACAGCCTGGTTGGGGGCTCGGATGGCCGCCAGGAGGAGCTGCATGAACATTGCAGCCCGGCTGGTCAATTTCTCAGCCCCACCCGGAAATGCAATTAGGCCCAGGTGATTAAGCACCTGGAATACTTCCGGGTGGGGTATAAAAAAGGCCAGCCACCACCACTCGAGGGAGCCAGAGTCGGGAGGAGAAGGACTAAGCCTGAGAAAGAGTGGTGGTGCTGCCAGAAGGATTGTTGCTGTGGTGAGAATTGTGCTTGTTTGGGACTGTGTATTGCCTGTGGGTCACGGGGAAGACGTGCGCCCACGGGTGAAGAAAATAAAACGTGTGTGTTTAAGACATATGGTGTCTGTCTGTCTGTGCCTGGGGCCTGGTCTTTTACAAGAGATACGAGGGTTGTCTGGGTTCCGCGCGGAATCACTCGAAATAAGTAGCCAAGGATTTTTTTTTCTATTTTTCTCATGTACTTCGATCCTTTTTAAACTTTTTCCAAGTATTCACTGCCAACATCAGTGCACTTTGGGCTCTTCTGACCCACGCCGCAAAACACTCGCGAAAGGCTGTCTTTGGGAGGTTGTCCAGCTGTTCTTTGACAGCTGCAATCAGTTCCTCTCGAGTTTCGAAGTTGTGGCCTCGCAGGGGTTCTGTCACCTTCGGGAAGAGCCAAAAGTCACATGGTGCAAGATCAGGTGAGTAGGGTGGCGGGTTCAAAACGTTGACACCACTGTCTTCAATGAAATGCTTCGTCGCATTAGCCGTGTGGGCTGGCGCATTGTCATGATGCAAAAAGTGCCTTCGCAAGTTCTTGGACTGGCCTCTAGCCATGGCAGAAAAAACGTCAGGCAGGCACTGAGTGGTGTACCATTCAGAGGTCACAGTTTTCCTCTCCATCAGTGGAATTGACGCGACAATGCCATCGATTTTGAAAAAGATGGCAAACATGGTGCGTTCCACCGAGCAGATTAAACCATCACTCGAAAGTCACGCACGCACGGAGTCGGGAGCTTTGCCGCTAGCGTCGGCTGCGCACTCTCAGTTCGTTTGCTTCTTGTGTTCATTCTGAAGGAAGAGAGGGAGCAAAACATCTGAACAAAAACATGCAACCACTTGAATAATCCCTCTACACAGCAGAACAGGTTTCGACAGGCTGACACTCGACAAACGATAAAATTCCACACGGAACCCAGACAACCCTCGTATATTACTTTTATACTGCATATATTGACTTATTAACTAAATTGGCCCTAGTGTGTGCTTGGTGTGTTTGTGTGTGTCCTGCGGTGGGTTGGCACCCTGCCCGGGACTGGTTCCTGCCTTGTGCCCTGTGTTGGCTGGGATTGGCTCCAGCAGACCCCCGTGACCCTGTGAAAATGGATGGATGGATGGAAGAATCTATGAAGGGATTTGGTGTCAGCACTGTTAATCAGCAATACTCTCCTTACCTGTAGGTGCAATGTCCTGTGTCTACCCGCTAACAGAAGGCTTTACAATGAGCATTGTTAACCGTTTCCCCGACATGGGTGAATCAGCAATCCCTTTATCAGGGCAACTAGGAATATTTTACCTATACACCAAAAAGGTTTTAAAACCACATACATGGATCCTGCCACTTCCAGACCCAATCTTCCCCTTAGCAGAATCCTAGCAGTGTTTGTGACCAGACATCTTTCCTTGAAGCAGGACTTTGGGACTTCGTAGTACTTGAAGTATCGTGTATAGCCCAATGACTTATTTCCTTGAAGGTTAGAACAACAAGACAGTGCTACATGTCACCAGATATGAGGGGAAAGTGTGACAGAAAGAAGCAGTGGAGTAACCAGTGGTGATTAAATTGTTACTTTTGCCTATTTTATAAAAACATGCGAATACATGCTAGAACCCCTGCACTTGAGGGGCTGTGAAGCTTAACCTTCACTAGTATATTTGTCCTTGCGCATAGTATACATTATGAAACTTATTATAATAGAAACATTCTCATGTCAATGTTGAGGACAGCTTATAATTTTATTTTTGGGCCCCTGTTTTTAAGTTCAGGAAGTTTGCATTGTTCAGAGGATTAGACAAAGAAATTAGCTCTTTATGCAATAAACGTGTCAGGATGAAGTCATAAATATTTTTGTTTATTGGAAAACCACACAAAATTCAGTCTTGGTCTGTTAATTTGTATGATTTAGTAGACTTTGGTTGGAATTGAAATTTTATTAGATTTGTTCTATTACTCATACCCCTAAGTGTGTATTTATCACCTCATCAAAAAATAGCAGATGAGTATTGTTTATTGCTACATTTGGCATATTAACATGGAAATATATTACTATTTCATTAGGAATTATCTATAAAAAATTGTTGCTAGGTCTTTCTTTTTATTTGGACAAAGAAATCTGTCATTAGTGTATGGGAAAGAATTTTTTTTGAAGAGCACTGTCCATTGCTAGCTTTTTTTCTCTTTTATTTTGTCAGGTACAATATAAGGCAGCTATGAAAGTAGTTTTCAAATACCAGGCAATTAGAAGGCAATAATCCACTTTTTGCTGGGCTGTAATCTTTGGCTATGTGAAGTGTCACATAGTGCATGTAGGACATATTTTATAAAAGCGGTAAGGTACTCAGAAGGATCAATTGGGTGCTTTCCTCTTCTCAGCCTGAAAGCCTTTGCATTTGCAGTGCACTCACATAGTAACCATAGCTATAGTCAGCGCTGGCAGTGTGCCAAGGTGCCATTTGTTTAATTTAAAGGTACAATGAAAGTGGCCCAGATTCTTTATTTGCAAAAATATGCAGCATCAATTTTATTTTTCAGCTTACATCACAAAAAAAGAAAGCATCTGATGCTAGGGCAATGGTGGCCCATGAACTGCACTTCAATCTGCTGGTATAAAAGGGGTAGATTGAACAGGTACAGTATTGGGAAACTCGTGTAATACAAGTTATTTTCTCCTGATTCTAGTTGGAGCACCACAAAGGGCTTATGAATGGAGGGAGTGCACAATCTGTCAGCAAAAATAAAGCTTCAAAAAGAATCCAAATTTTAAATGCAGAAAATTCTTGGAGCTTTTTTTTTTTTTTTACATTGGCAGCCATAACATAAAAGAACAGCTTAAAGGTTAACAATTGTGAGCAGAACAAAACAATATCATTGTAATATTCTATATCATTATTTCTTCATCTGCTTATTCATATTGTTAACGTTATTGCCATCATAGTGCCTTACTGTGACTGTAACTGCCCAGTCAGAAGTTTTTGGTGTTTATTATGGTGTTTATTTAAGAAGGGTTTCTTGTGTGTCACCTGGGGAAAAATAATCTATCTATCTATCTATCTATCTATCTATCTATCTATCTATCTATCTATCTATCTATCTATCTATCTATCTATCTATCTATCTATCTATCTATCTATCTATCTGTCTATCTATCTGTCTGTCTGTCTGTCTGTCTGTCTGTCTGTCTGTCTGTCTCATTTTTTTCATTGCAGTATATTCTTCCTGTACTTTTAATCTATGATGTGGGCCTCTATGTAACCAACTACCAAGCATGTTTTACAATGATAGTTTAACATGAATTTAATCTCCTTACACTTCCACTGGAAGGGGCAAAACTACAAAGGAGTTTTATCAGGAATGTAAAATCAACTACAAGTCATTCTCAATAGCCTGTGCCATAGCCTTCACCCCGTGGTTTATTACTTCCCTCACACAATTTCTTCCTGTGTCTGTGTTTTTTTTTAATTGGGTACTCTGGTGTTCATTTCACATTCTGAACATGTAGTTTTTAGGTTAAATAGCAACTCTAAATTGTCTCAATATGATTACACAATTATATAACTTAATACAAGGTACTGATAGTGGTAATTTTAAAATGCTTTTGATTTGCTCTTGTGTATGCTTTGCTTCTGGTACATTTTATAAATTTTATGGTTATATATTTGATAGAAGTGTACCGTACAGAATAAAACTAATCTTGCTAATTTGTAAATATACTTATTACTGATTTTCCTTTCATAACAGTTCAGAGAGAAAATCCTTATGCTACTTGCTATGTGCTCAGTCACCAAAGGGGTAACACACACCATAACACAGTAGGTAACTGTCGCAGGTGGCTGGGGGGGGCGACCCGGGACACCCCGGAGGACCGGAAGAGGCTTCCCCAGACCACATGGGGGCGACCGCCCTGGTGGCTATGGGGACCATGGGTACAGAGCTTGGAAGCTCATTCCTGTAGGGACTCATGGTCATCGCCAGGGGGCGCCCCAATGCCTTGGGAGCCCTGGACCTCAGCGCTTCCGCCACACCCGGAAGTGCTGGGGGAGAAGAGAATCGGGGACACCTGGAATGCTTCTGGGTACGCAGCCGGCACTTCCGCCACACTGGGGAGTGCCGGTGGAAGATAGTCGGGAAGCACCTGGAGTACATCCGGGTGATTATAAAAGGGGCCGCATTGTTGTGTTGTGGCCAGGACTTTGGGGACTTGGGGACTATGGAGCACTTCAGTGTAAATATGGACACTGTAAATAAACGTGTGTGGGGTGATTTAAACGTGTCTGCCTGTCTGTGTCCGGGTCATGTTCCACACTACGTAAGGACTGGTAATTGGACTGCCAAAGACAGGGGAGTGATCAGTATATGCAATGCCAAGTAGTATAGTCATTGCAAAATAAAAAAAGCTGTATTGGTGCATTTAATTAAAAAATGGTGTTATGAGCTGGCATTCAGTATGAATTTTAATGCATTCAAACCCATAATTTTCTCCCCTCTTTTCTTTCTTATTCCTAGAGCAGCACATGCCGGTATTCCACACCTGTTTTTTCAACATATTGTACATGTTAATCCAGTTTGTAGTAATATGTTTTTACATGCAGTTTTAAAAAAAGGATACAGCTTAACAAAACATTAGCAAAAGTGTTTTGGTCAGCAAGGAAATGTCTACCACTTAATGACTTGTGCATACTGTAGCTATAGAGGGATTTCATTAAAGATCACTTAAGTGAGATTTCACTCAAGATCTGACCAGGAGA
Source organism: Erpetoichthys calabaricus (assembly GCF_900747795.2). NCBI lineage: Eukaryota > Metazoa > Chordata > Cladistia > Polypteriformes > Polypteridae > Erpetoichthys > Erpetoichthys calabaricus. The sequence continues at coordinate 62,391,330 of NC_041406.2, read as the reverse complement.
TAAATAGGTCAATACTTTCTGATAATCTTAGTATTCATAGGCCACATTTAAGCACCTTAGCTGCCACTGTCTCTTAAATGGAGATGATACGCCTCTCTACTGTTTTGAAGCTTTTCCATGTTCGAGGCCTTGAATCTGCCTTCCAGGGCTCATCTATGCTCTGTTATTGTCAGATACTGTATAGGGGATGCTGGCATTCTGAAGAGCAAAAAGAAATAGTTTTTTTTAAATATTCTGATTCAAATTCCCCAAGATTCAATTAAAGAATTGGTTATACAGTATAATGTATATTTTTCTTTATTGAAAGGTATGTTTATTTCATCTCAGTCTTCCACTGATCTAATCTAGTGCCTTATCGTCCTTGTCCATTTGTGAGATCTCAGGAGCAAAGATCACAAACATATATTAAATGTAATTACTACAAACATCGATTGCTATTTTTCTGCAGATTCACAGAGGCTGAATGAATGAGGTATTGTTACTGCAGCTAATTTAGTTCCATTGAATTTAATTATGCATATTTTATGCAAAGAGGCCTGCTATTATCACTTCATTTTAATGAAATTAGAATATTCAACAGATGTCATTTGCACAAGTCTGGTAATCTTACTTCATTCATTGACGTGCTAATTCGTTGGTACTATTAAATGACATAAACAGCAATTGCAGTCCCCAGAAAACATTTAAGCTTTATTTGTTTGTAATACATCATAAAGTTTAAAAATTGCTTTCACTTTCAATGTAAAATACTACATCCAATGGACATGAAGTTTTTAGAAAGGCGCTAAAGAAAAGGTACTCTTCCAGACCCACTAGATGATTCCTGTTTGCACATCAGCTTTAAAAGATCAAAAATATTTCTGGTTCTCCAGATCTTCATCAAAGAAAACAAAAATTGATGAGATTGGGCCATTCAGCCCAACATAGCTTGTCAGTTTCTTTTGCCCAAACTTTTTGAAGAATACAGTCAATAGTATGTAGCAATAGTAGGGAGAAGGTCGAGGAGACCCTGGGGAGGTGGAGATATACTCTAGAGAGGAGAGGAATGAAGGAAAGTAGGAGCAAGACAGAATACATGTGTGTAAATGAGAGGGAGGTTAGTGGAATGGTGAGGATGCAAGGAGTAGAGTTGGCGATGGAGGATGAGTTTAAATACTTGGGATCAACAGTACAGAGTAACGGGGAGTGTGGAAGAGAGGCGAAAAAGAGAGTGCAGGCAGGGTGGAATGGGTGGAGAAGAGTGTCAGGAGTGATTTGTGACAGACGGGTATCAGCAAGAGTGAAATGGAAGGTCTACAGAACGGTAGTGAGACCAGCTATGTTATATGGGTCAGAGAAGGTGGCACTGACCAGAAAGCAGGAGACAGAGCTGGAGGTGGCAGAGTTAAAGATGTTAAGATTTGCATTGGGTGTGACGAGGGTGGACAGGATTAGAAATGAGTACATTAGAGGTTCAGCTCAAGTTGGACAAAGTCAGAGAGGCGAGATTGTGTTGGTTTGGACAAGTGTAGAGGAGAGATGCTGGGTATATTGGGAGAAGGATGTTAAAGATAGAGCTGCCATGGAAGGGGAAAAGAGGAAGCCTTCCTAAGAGAAGGTTTATGGATGTGGTGAGAGAGGACATGCAGGTGATGGGTGTAACAGAAGTAAATACAGAGGACAGAAAGATATGGAAGAAGATGATTAGCTGTGGCAACCCCTAATGCGAACAGCCGAAAGAAGAAGAAGACAGTCAATAGCGAAAAAAAGTGTGTAATTTACCCTTAAACTTTTGTGTGAAATATTAACTTAATTGTAAAAAAAAATATCGCTTCTTGTGGCTGAAATTCACCAGAGCACAAAACCTCATTGTGGCCCTCAGAGGAGATGCAGAGTGATATGCATTCCACTAAGTGTTTAAAGAACAATGGTGGAAATTAATAGTTGTTTTAGAGTTTTTGGCTTACATATCCACAGGAACCTAGGGTATACCCAGGGAGCCAAAGTCATACTGAAAAAACAAAGAGCTTTTACTTTCTAAGACCCCACACAACTGTACTGTTGTATTACTTCAGTGCCATAGAGATTGTCCTGAATGATTACATCACTGTGTGGTGTGACACCACAACCACTCGTACAAAAGGGACAAATACACAAAAAATTATATGACACGGCCTACCACAGATTGTGGAGGTCTTCACTTATTCCCTAGTGGTCATATCTAAAACATGCTGATTGTCTAGCTACCATCTGTTCACAACATAATTGTTCAATGTCGTACAACTGAACTGAACTTGCATATTGTTATATGCAGTGGTGCAAGAGGGATAATTTTGGTTTAGGATGCCTCATGAGGGGGATTTCTCAATGGTATGTGTGACTTTGCACATGGTGGTGTGAAAATATTTTGGATTTTCACTTTAAATCAAGAGTGTTACTGGGATATGCAAAAGAGAAAGTAGAATATTCTTGGAAAAAGTGAGATATGCATGCTGAGCACCACACTTACCCCATCTGTAATGGCATTGCTGTTCTTTTAACTTACTTTCTTTCTCTGAGACCTATGCTTATAATCCTGCCTTGAGAACTAATGGAGAATGGCACGCTATTGGTCACCTTTCAGTTTTTTTTAGGTAATTTCACATAATTTCATAAATGATGGCACAGTGGTTATCACTGCTGCCTCACAGCGCCAGCAGACTGCTTTAAATATTAGTTTAGTCTATATCTGCATCACATTTGCTCATTCACTCATTGTCCAGATGGGTTTTTTCCTCATCTCAATTATATGTATTAAGTTATTTGGCAAATCGGTTAGATTCAGTATGGGTGTCGGCACTTAATTTGTTTCTCATCTTCTATCAAATGCTGTCACGTTAGACTCTAGCTCTGGTAATCATTTACTGGTTTAAAATAGACGGATGGATGTCACATTTAAATGAGTCAGTGGGACTAATGGATGTTGCGTTCAACTTTGCTGCCTGAGGGGATTATTTATTAATGGCTGGCAGGAAAGTTAAAGTTGAAGATACAAGATAAGCAAAAGTGATAGTGGCAGCTCAGTGTGGTATTATTCTTTCTAAGGTGCACCTCACTCATCATCACATGTACACCTTTTCTTATCAAATTTCTATTGAAGTTAATGTGCTACTACATGAACATAGTTGCCACAGCAATTAACAGAAGTCAAACCTTAACAAGCAACCAAGATCAACCAGCACCCAATCAAATGTACAGCAGACTACCACTTACAATACAATACAATACAATATAATTTATTTTTGTAAAGCCCAAAATCACACAAGAAATGCTGCAATGGGCTTTAACAGGCCCTGCCTCTTGACAGCCTCCCAGCCTTGACTCTCTAAGAAGACAAGGAAAAACTCCCAAAAAACCCTTTTAGGGGAAAAATGGAAGAAACTTTGGGAAAGGCATTTCAAAGAGAGACCACTTTCCAGGAAGGTTGGGTGTACAGTGGGTCTCAAAAAGAAATAGGGTAAATACAATACAATACAATATAATACAATACACAGAACAGAACACAAGTAATCCTCAATACAGTATAATAGTAAAATAAAAGTACAGCTGTTTTACAAGTACAGAGCAGAATTTAGCAGTAGATGATATCACATAAAATGATTTGGATTTGCTCAGAGTCCTGGAGACCTTGGCCATCAAGTTGCCTCCCCCTATTGGCCATTCCACAGCTGTGACAGTGCTGTGCCAGCCAATCCGATGAAAGGACCCCTCTGCCCGACGATTCCTGTGATCCTCCATCAGAAATGGCTTTACCTGAGGCAGGCAAAACAACTTGGCAGTAGGGCAGTGGCACCAAGTGCCACATTTGTGTACTAAGAAGAGGAACAGAATAGGTGAGAGTTAGTAAGAAATTATTAATCAGTCTTATTACTTAAGTTTTAGTGCTAATGACCAAGAACAGAGATGTAGTCTGTACAGTTCTGTACACTTTTCAATATAGGAACCAGAGGATCCTTTGATTCGGAAAGTCCAAATAAGACCCGGTTAGAAATGTAGATTCAGGAGACTACCAGCAAGTTGCTAGGATTAGTTTAGCAGTGATAGTATCAAGACAAAATAGCCACCTGGATGAAGATATAGAAGCAGAGTGGACCATTAAAAGGAATGTTTGGGGCAGAAAGTGAATTTTAACACAGAGAAACTATTCCACACCTATGGTTGTATGTTGTATTACTTTATAATGTATGTAATTCAGATTAGTATATACTGTATTGCATGATTGATGTTTCTCCTTTTATTTTTTTCTTTATTGTTTCCTTTGTATACAAGCATTATCAATAATTACAAAATTCTGATTACATATTAAAAACAAATGTGAACTTGACCTTTAACTATAGGGCCTTTAATAACTAGCACTGTAAAACGACTTTATAAAGCAATGCAATTTGCAGTAAAAGATGAATCAATCAGCTGCACTGTTTGAACTCTACAAGTATATGTACAGGATATATAATGAAACCAACAAAACAATTCTGTAGTATACATCAAAGAAAACAAGAATTAGACAGTACAAAGACAGTTCAAGTGCTGCTTTAAGAATACTGCATTTTCATTGCCAACAAAAAAATTATGCTAGAAGTATAGCTACCATTCCTGTTGTAATACCTCAGAAATAGACAAAAACAAAAAGGCACAGACACATTTATTGGTGCTCTCCAATGACTCGGAAAACAGACTGTAACATCTGCCCTTACATATTTATTAGTAATTTACAATCCCCCTATGAGAGCCATTAAATAGACATGTGATCTTCATTTTCAGCTACACACTGTAGCCTTTTGTGGACAGCTCCGCTAAAGCCCCTCTGCCTAAAAATGCTTTTTGGCACAATGTACTTACTGCTAAGCTGCCCCCAAGCATCTGACCTTGGGTGAGACCTTCGTTTAACCCGTGACTTCAGGTCATCTGGAAAATTACTCCTTTGAGATTCAAAAGGGAAAAGAGGCTTGTCTAACTACAGGTGCCCACGGAGAGGAAAAGTGTGAGGAACTGCGCTGCTTCCATCTGCTCCCTTCGCCAACAACTGGCCTGTGGCCCAGAGGTTAGGAATACATTGCAAGATTGTAGAGGAAATTGCCCCTGGCAAAGCAGACAGAGGAACAGGTGCTCCTGTCTCCCCCCCAAAATTACTGGCCCACAATGAATAGATGGCTGTACTTTGGTTTGTGTTTGTTATGTGTGCTGTTATGCAAGGCTTGCTTTTTTAGTGACTACTGTATCTGTGAAAGCACTGACTTTACAAGCTTTGGAAAGGTAAAGAGAGTGTAACACAACAAATGTCATAAATTTAAAATGTGAGCCTAAAGGTTTAGTTACAGCTGCTCCAATATATATCTAATAACTAGAAGCATACAATGAGAATCATTCTCTAGGGAAAGCACAAATTCACATAACAGCCTTTTATTAATATACTGTATTTCTTGACTGGTTTAACAGCCGTTTTCTAGGTTATTCCAGGCCGGGTGTTTAAGCAAAAGGTTTTTCTGTCCAGATGCCCTTTTTCACATCAGCCTCCTTTATTTGCCTTCTATTGACACGTAAGAGGGACAGTGACCTTATTCTAACCTAAGTTCACAGGGGTCTATTAATGTAATGTATATAAAATCCATCCATTATCCAACCCGCTGAATCCGAACACAGGGTCACGGGGGTCTGCTGGAGCCAATCCCAGCCAACACAGGGCACAAGGCAATAACCAATCCCGGGCAGGGTGCCAACCCACCGCAGTGTATATAAAATAAATATGTGAAATGATTAACAATATGTACAGTGAAGAAATTTTTTACATCATCTAAGAATTACTTACTTTTACATGTATTAATTCTGCAAAAAAATCTACAAGTTTCCCAGCAGGAGGTACATAGAAAAATATAATTAGTGACAAGGAGAGAACATCTTTATCCGGGAATTTCTCTAGCTTGCTCTGGTAAACCTGAATAACTCAGTAAATAAGTGGTAATGTCTGATTGTATAAGCACTGGCTGATGATAGATTTAAAATGTAATATACAGGGACATTCTAAAGATTGTTGTAATCTCTTTAAAACTCTACTGATAATCCATCCACCTTTCTCATAAACCCATATATTCAAAGTTTTGGAGCTATAGTGGCAGCGTCAGAAGAAGCCAGGATCCATTATTGCATGGAGCAGCAGTCCTTTGCAGGCTACACTTATTGACACCAGGTTAGTTATTCTGAAGAGGATGTGGGGTGTTGACTACCTGCAGAGGAAAGAACACATGTACACAGAGAATGTGCAAACTGTGAACAGATCACATCCAGACGAGCATTCAAAGTCTTAGAGCTCTAAGTTAGGCAACAGTGTTTGAGCTAGTCCCATGGCCTTTTCTCTTTAGGCTTTTTTTAGTGTGAAACCTGATCACTCTGATTTTATTTTGTCCATTGTAGTGAGGTGTATTTCCTAAATAATACATTCAGTCTACAGTGTTAGTGAGCGAGAATCTTCGATATAAAGATGAGATCAATGCTTAGTTGCATCTGTGGCCTTTAGCTGTTCTTATAGGTATGGGTTTGAGAGGTCTTTTATAAATTTTGCTTTTGAATACAGATTCTGCTTTTGGGTTACTGCTCCTTTCTTTGCCATCTTGGTTCTCTCACCTTTGTTGGGTATTTTTCCCTTTCAACATACATTTCATTTTGTGCTTCTTTTCCTAGTGTTCAATTTTTCAGTTCTACTAGGGGGCTTAGCACCCTGCTCGATTCGCTTGCCAGCCACCCCTGCCTGAGCTATGCGCCAGCAACTTCACGTCTCTGCCGCTTGCATAAGTGGATTTCACTTTCACCAAACAACCAATCTTTTAATTCACGCGGATACGCCTCTTCATTGGGAAGAAACACTACTTTTCCCTGATGGCAAAATGAATTAGACGATCTACAAGTCTCCAACTCAAAGTTCGATCTCTTTTCGCTGTTATTTCACCGAGTAATAATTTCTGTTTGTAAGCACTATTATGATCTTTACTATCATTTTTTGAGACTTTCGAATTTAATACTTTCATTCTCTCTAACCTGCTCTGCATGTGTATCGCGTTAACATTTTTGAATTCTTGACGATGTTCTACTTTGTAATCTAATCTTTGCCTTTTATTTCTGGCCCCGGTCATGGTTGAATCTCTTGACACCAAGTCTCTTCTTGCGGGACGTGAAATTATTTCTATGAAAAAGTCACGTCTCAACCCAGGATTTTTTTATTATAATAGAGAGATGTCTTTGATTTGTATCCATTTACTCTTGTAATGTTTGCATTTTCAATGATGCTCTTAGTTACACTAATATGTTCCTCATTTTTTCAACTTTAACTCAAATTTCTAATTGTTGTCTTCAGTAAAATGGAGAATAATTGGTGTAAAGTTATTCTTAATTGAGGTGTATCTCAGTAATTGTGATTATTTGGACCTCTAAATGTAAAACAGTGCTAACTGCTGTGAAACCACACCATGCTGCCTTAACAAATATATTGTTGGGTCTTAATGTATAGTAAGCAATTTTTTGTAGATTTACATGAAGTAACATTGCTGGACCGTTTGCCTGCAGACTTCCACTTTTTAGTTCAGTAGTACAGAGCTGGCGCCAAGAATCAGTTTGTAGATGAGCAGCAAGCAGACTATTAGTTGTACTTCAGATTCTTTTAAGGCCATTCATATAAAAGCGTTATACAGTGGCAGTCTCGAAAGTCTTTTTAAGTGTCAGACACTCTGATCAGTCAGTAGCAAATCGAAGAGCTGCTTTTCAGCTGTCGTATGCCTTTTACTCAAGAGTGTTGCTCAGATGGTTGTCCTTGCTTCATTTTGTTTGTGCATACCATGTAATTAGAAAGACAATTCTTTATACTGTGACAAATAGACACACTCGATTTATCAAGAAAATGCTTTTTGTTTACTCTTTTCTTAATACTGGTAGTGTCGTACATTCAAGTAATACAATCACAACAAATGGCAATATTCAAATTAAGCCTTTGCCTTTTGTCCTGATACCAGGACTCATACAGCATTGGTTAATGGTGGCAGGCAAACTCAACCCCCCCCCCCCCCCCCCATTTAAACCTCAGTAAAACACTCTCGTTGCCAAAAGCATTAAACCAACATTAAACACAACTGTTTGAAACCCAACACAAAACAAATCATAATTAACAGTCTAATTTTAGGTGCAGCACCGCAGAGCCTCCTGGGACGTCCGTGCCGTCTGTTGCTACAATACAGTTGATTCTTAAAGTATTCAGACTCCTTCACTTTGTGCGGACTTTCTTCTGTTGTATATTTAATTTTAAATGGACATATTTGCCATTTTGTACTAACAATCTACACATAATAATCCATAATGACAAAATTAAAACGTGTTTTCAGAAAAGGCTGGAAATTCATTACAAATCAAAAACTGAACTCACTAATTCATGTAAGTATAAAGACACTTTGTCAGCAATTGCAACGTTGAGTCTTCTTGGGGATGTTTCTATGAACTTTGCACACCTTGGTTTGAGCAGTTTATCCCATTCTTCCTGGCAGATCCCCTGAAGCTTTAGGTCATTGTTATGCTGAAAGGTCAACCATCATGCTAGTCTGATGCCGCATGCACTCTAGAGGAGGTTTTCACCAAGGACCTCTGTTTCTTGTGCTGTATTTATTCTTCCCATAATTCTGACCAGTCTCTCTGTATATGCCACTGAAATGCACCTCATAGCATAATTCTGCCAACACCAGTCTTCACTGTAGGGATGGTATTACGCTGGTGATGAGCAGTGCCTGATCTTCGCCAGACAAGGTGTTTGAAAAGAGTGTAATTTTTATCTCATAAGACCAGAGAACTTTTTCCTCATGTTGTCAGAGTTCTTTAAGTGCTGCTTGGCAAACTTTAAGTGGGCAGGCATATGCCTTTTACTCAAAAGTGGTTGTCCTTCCAACAAATTCTCCCATCTGAGCAGAATACCTCTGAAACTCTGTTAGAGTGAACATTGGGTTATTGGTTACCTCCCTGACCAAGGTCATTCTTGCCCAGTTACAGAGAGATGGACAACTCTAGAAAGAGTCCCAGCACAGTTTTATCATTTACAGTGATGTGAAAAACTATTTGCCCCCTTCCTGATTTCTTATTCTTTTGCATGTTTGGCACACAAAATGTTTCTGATCATCAAACACATTTAACCATTAGTCAAATATAACACAAGTAAACACAAAATGCAGTTTGTAAATGGTGGTTTTTATTATTTAGGGAGAAAAAAAAATCCAAACCTACATGGCCCTGTGTGAAAAAGTAATTGCCCCCTGAACCTAATAACTGGTTGGGCCACCCTTAGCAGCAATAACTGCAATCAAGCGTTTGCGATAACTTGCAATGAGTCTTTTACAGCGCTCTGGAGGAATTTTGGCCCACTCATCTTTGCAAAATTGTTGTAATTCAGCTTTATTTAAGGGTTTTCTAGCATGAACCGCCTTTTTAAGGTCATGCCATAGCATCTCAATTGGATTCAGGTCAGGACTTTGACTAGGCCACTCCAAAGTCTTCATTTTGTTTTTCTTCAGCCATTCAGAGGTGGATTTGCTGGTGTGTTTTGGGTCATTGTCCTGTTGCAGCACCCAAGATCGCTTCAGCTTGAGTTGACGAACAGATGGCCGGACATTCTCCTTCAGGATTTTTTGGTAGACAGTAGAATTCATGGTTCCATCTATCACAGCAAGCCTTCCAGGTCCTGAAGCAGCAAAACAACCCCAGACCATCACACTACCACCACCATATTTTACTGTTGGTATGATGTTCTTTTTCTGAAATGCTGTGTTCCTTTTACGCCAGATGTAACGGGACATTTGCCTTCCAAAAAGTTCAACTTTTGTCTCATCAGTCCACAAGGTATTTTCCCAAAAGTCTTGGCAATCATTGAGATGTTTCTTAGCAAAATTGAGACGAGCCCTAATGTTCTTTTTGCTTAACAGTGGTTTGCGTCTTGGAAATCTGCCATGCAGGCCGTTTTTGCCCAGTCTCTTTCTTATGGTGGAGTCGTGAACACTGACCTTAATTGAGGCAAGTGAGGCCTGCAGTTCTTTAGACGTTGTCCTGGGGTCTTTTGTGACCTCTCGGATGAGTCGTCTCTGCGGTCTTGGGGTAATTTTGGTCGGCCGGCCACTCCTGGGAAGGTTCACCACTGTTCCATGTTTTTGCCATTTGTGGATAATGGCTCTCACTGTGGTTCGCTGGAGTCCCAAAGCTTTAGAAATGGCTTTATAACCTTTACCAGACTGATAGATCTCAATTACTTCTGTTCTCATTTGTTCCTGAATTTCTTTGGATCTTGGCATGATGTCTAGCTTTTGAGGTGCTTTTGGTCTACTTCTCTGTGTCAGGCAGCTCCTATTTAAGTGATTTCTTGATTGAAACAGGTGTGGCAGTAATCAGGCCTGGGGGTGGCTACGGAAATTGAACTCAGGTATGATACACCACAGTTAGGTTATTTTTTAACAAGGGGGCAATTACTTTTTCACACAGGGCCATGTAGGTTTGGATTTTTTTTCTCCCTAAATAATAAAAACCACCATTTACAAACTGCATTTTGTGTTTACTTGTGTTATATTTGACTAATGGTTAAATGTGTTTGATGATCAGAAACATTGTGTGTGACAAACATGCAAAAGAATAAGAAATCAGGAAGGGGGCAAATAGTTTTTCACACCACTGTAGGTCTACAGTGAATTCCTTGAACTTCACGGCTTGGTTTACATTTTGACATGTAGTGTATATGGTGGGACCTTATATACTCAGGTGTGGGCCTTTCTAAATGTTGTCCAATCATATCAGTTTGCCACAGGTGTACACAAATTAAGTTCTGCACACATTTCATGGATAATTAAATAAAATAGGATGCAGCTGACCACAATTTGGAGTGTCATAGCAAATGTTCTGAACAGTTATATGAATGAGAGATTTGTTTTTAATTTTTATTTTTAATAAATCAGCAAACCTTTGTTAAAACATGTTTTCACTTTGTCATTATGGATTATTGAGCATAGATTGATGTGCAAAAACAACAAATTTATCCATTAAAAATTAAATCTACAACACAATGAAGTGTGCAGAAAGTGAAGGGGTCTGAACACTTTATGGTTTCACTCTATGTGTTGACAGGTGTTCAATAGAAACTCTGTGGATTATGGAGTATGCATTTGCAGTGACCCGACCCAACTGCCTTGATGATGCTAATGTAAAAGGATGCTGGGAGTAAAAAAACGAAAATACTAAAAAAAAATGAAAAAAAAAAAAAAAAAATGGCAGTTTGTGCCTGCCAGCTGGCTGTGTAACTTAGTCTTAAGGTTTCAGCTCCGATTTGACCTCAGTGCTCTGCTGCAGTGCCTGTTATGGAGGAAAACCAGAACAACGTTCATTTATATAGCATGTTTTCGTACAAATGCTGTAGCTCAAAGTGCCTTACAAGATGAAAAACGAAAAAATATAAAAATAAAATTAGGCAATACTAATTAACAGAGAATTAAGTAAGGTCCGATGTCCAGGGAGGACAGGGAGGTACCAAGTATAAAAATACTCAATTTATGTCAGATGCCAATTAATGATTGCATCTTTTATCTAGTGAGGACTCGGACTCTTTGAACAATAGTAATGATTTCTTATCTAGGGTCATATTGGACAACTTTGTTCTGATGAGGGTTGCTGGAAATTAATAATAATAGTAATAATTGTATATTATTGTATTTAATAATATATATTATTATAATTAATAATGTTATATATACATCAACATACATATTAATTAATTATTATTAACCAGACATAAACATTGCAGCATAGAACAGTTTTGACAAGAACACACCATTCAGTCCAACAAGCTCATCTAGATTCTCCACGTTTTTTAGTTTTGAGGGTCTCTATGGTTCTACTGTCTACTACATTACTCAGTAATTTATTCCATGTACCTATGATTCTTTATGTGAAAAAAAATACATAATTTCTAACGTGTGTAAAATTTGTCCCTAACAATTTCCCAACTGTGTCTCTGTGTTCTTTTTATAGAATTTATTATAAAGTAACAGCACTCTACTTATTTCCCTTATAACTTTATATACTTCAATCACTACATCTTTCAATCTTACCCTATAGCTCATACATCCTTCTCTTACCACTCTCGTCTTGATTTTCTTTACCACTCTTAATTCTTTTTTGTAATATGGAGGCCAAAACTGTACACAGTACTCCAAGTAAGGCCTCACTACTGTGTAATATAATCTTCTTTAACTTGTACCTTTATCAGTTTTCTACATAACTTTACATTCGTTTAGCCTTCTTGATTGCACCTGTACACTGCTTGGATACAGACAGTGACAAGTCCACTATGACTACCAGGTCCTTCACATCAGGTGTACTTTCAAGTTTCAGAGTTAACATTTTGTATTCAAACCTAACATTTTTAAATCCTATGTGTAACACCTTACATTTACTTATATTAAACTTCATCTGCCACAAATCTGTCCACATCCTCATTTTGTTCAGGTCTCTCTGTAATGGTTCTGTTAATATCAAACAGCATTCTAACATTAACTTAATAATGTAAGCTCTACAGTTTTTATATTCTTAGGTAATGTGCTAAAATTCATTTAGTTAACAGGCTCACTGGAAAATAACAGTAGATTTAGTAACGACTTTAAAGCTTAAAATTGTTATGCAAATAGATGGCATACATCATTCTCATAACTTAATATATTAGGAGTTGAACCTGAGATTCCTGAGTGTCCATGTTTCAACCCTCATGCCTTTTCTTTTTCCATGTAGAGTTTGCACATCCTCCCTATGTCTCTTTGAATTTTACTTTATGTACTCCATTTATCTTCCTGAACCCCTAAATACATGGTGTCCCAAAAATGTAAAAATTCAATTCTCTGCTCAGGATCATCTTCATTGAGCGTGTGGACTGATGTTAGAATAAAACTTTTCCAATGGGTGTGCTTCAAAATGCAATGGATGCTTGATTTTAAAATACCTATCTCACGAGCCACTTGCCAAACAGATTTTCTAGGAGATCAGAGGAAAGTGTGTATATATTTTTTGGGAAATATATATGTGCATGTTAGGTTGTTCACTCTAAATTAGCTCCATGTGAGCATGGGTGTATGCATGTAATTTGAATTAAGGTTTATTAAGATTGACATGATTGTATGGAATGTTTTTTTGTTCAAATAAAATCAATAAAATTTTAAAAAGTCAATTTTAATTAGTTGATTATTTACTAACTAGTCATTTAGCCCGTTACAATAACGGGCGCTAGAACAGTAGTGCATAAACATTAGTAGGAACAGTCTATATTAAATGGCAAGGGACTTTGACCTCATTCTTTTTGTTGGTCGTATTTTTCTTTCTTTCAGCCTTTCTTTTGTTGATGTTTACTTGCTGAGCTGACCGTTCTTCGTGGGCTGCCGCCGTGTACTGTGTGTCTTTAATTTTCTGTGACAGTAATACTGTCTTGTACGGCTCTATTCAATAAGGGCGTGCACTAAAAGGCGAGCTTCAAAAGGGCGACCTCAATTGAGTGCGGTGAATAAAGGCGTTCGTAGATAATCTAGTTCAAATGGCTCTGGAATATGTGAAGAGCAACAAAGGTGCAGATCTTTATTTACGCGCGCCTTTATTCGCTGCGCCCAATTGAGGTCGCCCTTTTGAGGCTCGCCTTTTTGTGCGCGCCCTTATTGAAGGATACCGTCTTGTACGTCCGCTGGCTTGTACGTCCGTAATATACCTTTAATTTTCTCTGGCAGTAATACAGGCATGCTCGTCGGTAATATGCCTTTAATCTCCTCTGACAGTAATACTGGCTTGTATGTGGCTGTAATATGCGTCACTGTATTGTGTACCTTTAATTTACTCTCTCAGTAATACTGGTTTGTATTTCCGTAAAACGCCTCTAACTTTCTCTGACAGTAATATCGCGCATCACACCGTGCCCCGCGCATGCGCACTTCACCAGAAGACACCCACACATGGACACCTGGACGCAAACAAGGATTTTATATATATAGATGGTGCAAAATGTGGTCAGGCTCATAAGCCTTGATATTTCAATCCCAATATTTTGCACTTTTTTGATGTCTTGAATGAGTATAGAGTAATCGCTTCATTGGGGTCTTCACTCACCCTGCTTCATCGGTGTTTTGTTGATAGGCCCACAGCTCCTCTGTAAGGCTCAACAGCGCCATCTGCCATCACAGGTGCACTCCCCTCTGCTTTTGCCCCTTGCTTGTCATTTTGCAGCCCAGTAGGGATCCTTTCTCTTCAGCCAAATCCAGTTGCTGCTTCATTCAGTAGCTCCTGAAAGTGACTTCACAGCCTGTCAGAAGGCCTGCCCTTGTACTCCCATCTGCTTCAAAAGCCTCATTGATGACATGGCTAAAAACACTCTACAGCATACCTCTACGGGGAGTACCTAGGTAAGCCAGCTGCATTGTTCTGCCTCAGCTGCTATGTCTGCACACCTAAGAATTTTGCGTTCATATGCCTCATTAACTGCTGACTCTCATGGCACCACTAACTCCACAATGAGTAAGGACGTCTGTGAGGTTGACCACAAGATGAGCTCTGGCCTAATACTAGATGTAATAATTTATGCCGGAAAAATTAGCTTCTGATTTAGATCAACTTGGATCTCCTAGTGCCAGGCAGTCTCCAGATCCTTTCTTGTAGACAGTTTCACTGGAGGTTATCCTGCTGTTACAAATGGAATGGTGTTTGGGAATCTGGTGATTGGGTGGAGGCAGGGCATTGGTGGTAGATCTCTTTTCTTCCAGGGTAATCACCAGTTGTAGAACCTGGTTATGCCTCCATGTGTAGCAACATTGGGACAGACTGGTTTTACAGCCAGTGAGGATGTGCTTTAACTTTGTTGTGGTTTGGCAGAAAGAACATGATGGATCTTCTCCAACCCATAGATGTATGTTCATGGGTATTGGAAGAACATCATAGTTGGCTCTCTGCCTCCTTTTGCTGCCAATACTCAGCAACCAACAGCTGTCTAATCTGTACAGATGCTGCCCTATGTCATGGGGGTTGACTTGTCCCAAACCCAAACCCACCTCTTATTTGTTGCACCTGTCCCACAATGTCTCTATGGCTAAGAGCAGATATAGCTAGCTGTACAGCATCAGATGGAGTCCACTTCCTCCCTGTTGCCTGTTTAGGGGCAGCCATTCATATTGTAGCAACTTGAGACTCTGTTAGAGTCATGTCTAGCCTTAATTTGGAGCATCTGCACTCTTTGATAAGGCTTGAGACAGGTAGCTCCAGTGCATCATGTCTATATACAGTAAGTCGATGCTGTTAAGGCCCCACAGTAGGCCTAACCACTTCTTGATAAATGAATTGACTATCCTCTCTAGCTTCTCAATTTTGGAAATGAGGATCTTGTAGACCATTAGAGGCCACATCAGATTCAACACCACAGTTTCAGTTTGCCAAGAAGCAAGGTCTTGTCTATAATAGCAAGGCATTTGATGTTTTTTTCCCTAAGATGGTCACTCTGCTGTGAATCTTTGAGACTTGTGTTGTACCACAAGTATTAGAGGGAAATCACATTAAATAGCCCAACATGTTAAATGCAAATAGAATGGTAACTGTTTGGCTTACAATAATTGACTTTTATGTTGTAAAAGTATACTATACATTAATCATTTTTTTAAAGTGACCCATTTTAGCAGTTTTTTGGGGTTTTTTTTTTCTTCAAATTTCATTTTTTAAAGCATATTGGAATTCTGTTGATTTATTTTAGTCCTGTTGGCATAAAAACTTTGAGGGAATTTTGTTCTTCTTATTATTGCTTATTGAATATTCATTTGCCTTTGTAACTCAGGGATCTACTGAAATTTAAGATTGCTTTTCCATGATCAGGTAAAGGTTCCACTGAGATAAAAAAAAATGTTCTTCTTTATTTGCAGAAGATGAAGACGATGAAGAGATCACTGAACCAAAACCACTTCCAGAATCTGAGCAGGAAAATGAAAAGCAAGAGCAGGAGACCAAGGAAGGTACTGACATTAAAAGAGTAAAAGCACACAATTCTGAATGTTTCTGGCAGAACACCCTGAAAACCTTCCACCTCTAGATGATTATCTAAAGGTCAATGTCAGATTAAAAAATGCTGCATATTTAAAGAACAATTGTCAGCCAGACTGTTTGGCTACTGCAGTTTGGTATTCGCCTTTGGTTTAAGGCAATTTGATTTATGGAATTTAGTACCACGGTAGTTAAGTGGGGTGTTCAGACATTCCACATTAAAAAGGAATGTCTTGCATAACAATTCCAATGTAAGTGTTCTGATTTGTTGAAAATGTCTATTTTTCTCCATTTAGACATGGTGGATGAGTTGTGAGAATGCTGTGAAGACTATAAGTTAACATTCAAGCATTCACTACACTTGCTAAATTGGAGAATCGGTGTTGGTGTCTCTTAGGCAACCCCAAGAGATAGCAGCTGTTGGAAGAAAGTATTAGGCAGACATTTTACAAATAATGAAAAAAACGGAGGACAGGATCTACTTGATGTATCATGCTTACAGTTAATCTGGGATTATACTGTAGATGGTGGCACCCCAAACCATAATGTCCATTGTCCTAGTGGTGTGTCCTCAGAAAGTTTTATTAGGATTTCTGTGGCATCTTCAATGGATGGATTTCATAATTATTTGTTTGAGATAGGATAAAACTCTAAAAATGAAATAAAGCTAGACATTAATTTGGACATAACACTGGTAAGGCAGCAATGACAGATATTGTAACTAGGAATTTATGGCATTTTCTACATTTTGTAGATGATGGGATGTATTACCAAAGATGCTATTATAGTGTCATCATGCACTATAAGTTCTTCAGGGTTGTTGCTCTTGGTCTCTTTATCATTTTTTCTAACTGGACATAAGTAGCATCCAGGAGCTGTTGCTGCAAGCCCAATGTCATTGTCATATCCTTATGGCCAACATGCTTTACATTACTACTACAGAAGTGTTGTTGTGTTTCTTTCACAGTTTGCCAGTTAAATTATTTGTCTTGCTTAAATGAGTGGATGACAAATGCACAAATTATAACTTAACTAGACAACATTAGAAGAAAAATATGAATACACACAGGATACCAGTATAAAACACTGCCTAGTTAATCAAACAAGTTAAATGAGGTAGTAGTAGCAGCGACTGTAGCAGTGGCCTTAACAGTAGCAGTAGTTGGGAGTATTGTCACCTCTACAGAGTACAGTGAAACTCCAACCAACACATTGCCACTCTCCTGCCCATCTATATATATAAAAATGGAATGGGTGGGTCGTCGGGTGGGCCTTTTTTTCATTCCGTCGTTTTTTCGACGTTTTGAAAATGTAGAATGATTATTTGATTTTTTTGTTTTTATTTGATCGTGTCTATGTAGCCGCCGTCGTAATAAAGTATCGCTAAAATCGTCATTTATCGTTATTTATTTTTGACGTATAACGTCGCCGTCATCGAGGTCAGTGATACCAGTGCAAAAAATCTGCTTACGGTTGAAAGACACGCCCTACTCACTGGACAGTTAAAAACACCAATCAAACTAACGATGACATCAAGTATTACCCAATCAAAAGTAGGAAAGGAGGCATCTTCATAAAATGCGTGTGGGATGATTTGCATGAGACGCTGCTTTAAAAAAAAAATGATAAAAAAAATACGGGATAAATCCCGTCCAGTATTGATTCAAAACGGGACGCGCAATTTCATTCTCAAACGCGGCACGATTCCGTATTTTAAAGGACAGGTGGCAACCCTACAGTGCCAGGTAACCACCCATACAATCACATTGTGATTCAGACTAGGAATGCAATGAATGTAATTACCCCGATCTACATACAAGGCGAAAGTCTTGCAACATTCAAAGATGATGGTTTGGGATAAGTACACCATACAACATAAAAGAGCTTATGAAGCCTTGAACCGAAAAAAGCAACATCTCAGAGATCGTAAAAAAAAAAATAGGAGCTAATGTCGTTTTACTCGCTGTAGATTTTAGTCAAACATTACCAGTTATTTCACGAGGGAGACCAGCACATCAACTCAACGCGTGTTTAAAATCCATGCTTCTCCCACGCTCGGTTATATGTCGCGTGTTCTCGGGTAGGTGCACCAAAAAATGTATACATTTAAGCATGTAATGGGCAAACAAAAAATGAGGTATACCCGAAGGCACAGCAGTAGTACTTAATGTAACTTTACTTCTTAAATGTTAATGTTTTACTGTTTAATAATTTATACGCTTCTTATATGTTGTTCAAATTCTTTTATCAAAATACCACTGACAGCGCAATGCACGATAACATCGAATGAATACACCATACACATCCGCCCACGGCTGCCCTGCTGTGCGCAGATAGGACTTGATTGTACAATAAAATAAAATAAAGATAAAAAGACTAAAACAATCATCACCCATAAAGCGGATAGTAGACGTGACGTACTATATGTGTACCACATTTCAAGTGTATAGGTGCAACAGTTTGCGAGCTACAGGTCATTTAAAATCCTGGACAGACACACAAATTGCCACGGTAGCAAATTACAGAAGAAGATTTTACTGTTTAATAATTTATATTTATATGAAATGTGCTTCTTATATATTACTTCATATTCTCATATGATAATGATGTTAATTTTTATATTGATTTCTGTGTTATTAAAACTGCATGTATGTGTGTATATGTATACGAGCTGTATATACCCGGCGTTGCCCGGGGCAGAAGTAACCTAATCGGTCAAACACTTACATATATACCAAAGTAAACCTAATCGGTCAAACAGTTACATATATAAAAAAAGCGAACCTAATCGGATAAACAGCTTCATATATACAGAAGCGAACCTAATCGGACAAACAGCTAATCTATATACATAAGCAAACCTAATTGGTCAAACAGTTACATAAATACAAAAGCAAACCTAATCGATGAAACAGCTTCATATATACAGAAGCGAACCTAATTGGTCAAACAGTTATGCATGTGCAGAATGATTTTACAAAGATTATGCGTGTTAACAATCATTAAAAAGAAAAGATTGAGGAACTGTTCTTCTATATGTGATAAAGCTGGATGAAGCTGACTTGACGAAGACGTAGGTGGCATAGATTGGTTTTTCTAAAACAGAAGAAAAAAATGAGTATCTATTATTATTTTAAATTAGAATGAAAATGAGAACCTTGATTAGAGATAGATTATCTGTATTAAAATATGTGCATGAATAAACTTTTGCTAACTCTCTAGCAAAAGTTTATTCATACAAATTGGCATGGGATGGCTTTGTGAAAAAGTAAAAATTAGATAAAAATAAATTGAGAATGCGTACTTCGATTTGACTGAGATTATCTATAATGATCAAAAAAAAGTTTACTATGTTTTTTTTTCCATACGGGAAGGATGTAAAACCTTACATAGGCACCCTTCAGCCTGTACTGAAGGGTAGTGTCAGATTCTTACTGACTAAAAAACACCCTTTTTATTCCACAGCTACCCCAAAAACCACTATTAGGCATTACTTCGGGGTGGCAGTAGTTTAGTTATGAAACAGCTGGGTCCTGAAAAAAATCTGTCTTATTAGTGGCTTCATCACATATAGAAGAAGAGTTCCTCAATCTTTTCTTTTTAATGATTGTTAACACGCATAATGTTTGTAAAATCATTCTGCACATGCATAACTGTTTGACCAATTAGGTTCGCTTCTGTATATATGAAGCTGTTTCATCGATTAGGTTTGCTTTTGTATTTATGTAACTGTTTGACCAATTAGGTTTGCTTATGTATATAGATTAGCTGTTTGTCCGATTAGGTTCGCTTCTGTATATATGAAGCTGTTTCATCGATTAGGTTTGCTTTTGTATTTATGTAACTGTTTGACCAATTAGGTTTGCTTATGTATATAGATTAGCTGTTTGTCCGATTAGGTTCGCTTCTGTATATATGAAGCTGTTTATCCGATTAGGTTCGCTTTTTTTCTATATGTAACTGTTTGACCGATTAGGTTTACTTTGGTATATATGTAAGTGTTTGACCGATTAGGTTACTTCTGCCCCGGGCAACGCCGGGTATATACAGCTCGTGGTAAATAAAACTGTATCAAAACACAGAAATTCTCGTGTGACTTATTTATAAGGTTTATTTGTTTATAATCTTACAAAGTATATTGCATATATCAGACACCTTGAAATAAGAAGAAATCAATATTTGAAGCTGACATGTCACAATGTTTAAACATCTACCTATAGCACATACACATGATGCATGGTTCCATTTTTTGTTTGTTAGTGCTGCACTGTATACATAATAGGCTAAAGAGGATTAAAATATGAAATCTTTAAAAAACAGTTCTTAGATGTCAATAATTTTGCTAAAATGAGATTGTAAATTTGCCAAATATCAATCAATCGACATTCTTTGTCTTATCATTTGTTTCCATTATGTGTCAGAGCTGATTACAGCTTGTCACTTGACCTTTTAGAAAACATCAAAGAAGAATGAGAGCCAGTTCTTTGTATACAACAAGCAGAAAATGACTTCCCTGGCGGAATACAGCTTTGTCAGATCTTTCTTGTAAGTGGGCTATGGCCTTGCAGACTTGAACTTGGCCCTGTAAAAAATACTTTGATCAGCTTTTTGTCTTTCTTATAAGGCTTCTAAAAGAAGGCAGTACATATCTGAAAATAGAGATCAAAGTGTAGGCCAGCTACAAGTTGGGAGAAATGTGACCAAAATTGCATTAAATTCTCACTTAGGGGAGCAGAATGAGGAAAAGGGACCTGCATGCGATTTTTTTAGATAATATGTAACACCATTTAGCTCTTTGTTTCTTCAGGTAATGACATGCATCTTGATTAAATATTGTGATTTTTATGAGAATATTAAGTGCCTTAGCTTTCAATGAAGTAAAAAGGAAATAACACACAATATAGTAAGTTTCTGTTCTAAAGAGATCTAAACAAAGACATGTCTTTAACTCTGGTCCTATTGGTTTGGAAAATGAATTATTTTGCCTCTGAATTTTTCAAGAAGTCATAGTGATGTAAATAGTATATGTTTGTTGATCCGATTATGGTGGCTTGTTAGAGTTGCAGTTCTTTATTTAATTAAATCCACATTTGTTAAATAATGGTACAGTTTTAATAATTAATGATTCAGAGCATTTGAGTCCTGGTTTATACTGAAAGGCCTGTATGAAGTTTGGATGTCATTACTTGGGTTTTGCCACCATATTCCAAACTGAAGTTGACCGAGAATATATGAAGTACTCTATCAAGCCAAGGCTTTCCTGCTTCTTTGTGCTCATTGCTGCCATGTTGAATTAATAAAGTAAAACCAGAAAAAAGCAGAAGACATTTTTAGGATGGTACACTACTGCTAAAATGTGAAGATGTTATGACATCAGCATAGATTTTATTTGTCTGTTTACTAGCTGTGCTTCCCAGCATTGCCCAGGTTTTATTTTAACGAACCATTGTAAATTTTACTTGATGCGTGTCTGATTAAACAACAGCAGTTTGACCAGAGATGTCTGGCTACAAAACATAAACTCAAAGGGAACTGCAGCCATTTGAAATTGAGGAGATCAATTGACTAGATGAGTGGAATCCATGTTATACATACAAATTCTCCTTTATGACATAACAATATGATCATTGCCACTCATTCTGCCTCTAAGCCTCCATGGTCGGACTGTAATTTACCTTTAGAAATTAGCTTTAAACTTTGACATTGTGCTAATAATTGACACCAAAAACCTAACTGTATCAGATTTACTAAGCCTGGCCTGCCTCAACACCACTTAGCCTTTCTTGTAAGTAGGACTATTTCAGAGTTATCCAACAATTTTCATTAAAATAAGTATATCATTTTTTGAGGAATGCAGGAATTAGTTTACAAACAAAACACCAAATCAGTGTTATTCATGTAGATACAGCTGGGTTTTTCCGCTTTTCCAGGACATTATTTTAAAAGTCTGCAGTAAATGTAAATTAGTAAAAATGAATGTGTTTTGACTAAATACAATCAGTGATTCCTGTTTGTTATAAATTTGACTAAACTCAGAGACATGACTATTAGTTAAAAAAGTACACCTTGAGATGCAAAACAGAAAGAACACTGGGCAGGTTGTAATGGTGGTTTGATGGTGACGATCGGCAGTAATTAGGGAAAAACGTTAATGTCATGGGCTGGAATCAAACCCAGACTCCCTGCTTGACAGATAGCTCTGCTAACTCTTACACCACAACCTCAACATGCAGGCTGGTATTTTTTGGTTGGTAGACCACACTGTTGTATTTCATGCCACTTATTCTTATCCTGACTTATGGTGAGAGGTTCCATTATTCCAAATCTTAAGTCTGTGGCTTGAACGGCAAAACTGTGAATAATAAACAAATAAACAAACACAGATTGTGCTTTAGAGATATTGAGATTTTTAAAGCCTACTTCAGAAAAACAAAGTTGCTATATACTGTTGTTTCGATTGCTAGGCTGCTGAGTAACACTCATCTGCTATATGAACACCAGGCACATAGATCAGGTTTTGCTTCAGTGTTCCTACACAACCCATTTAATGGGATTTCATTGTTTTTGGTTTACAAAATTGACTTGGATAACCTTTGGAAATATAATTAACCAGGTCATACCTCAACAACAATTACAACCTTCCTTCTCCCAGTCCTGGGTTTAAGTTGAATAACATGTACACACACTTAAAACTGAAAGTGATTCCTTCCACCCTATCTGTATAAAGTACTGTATATATATGAAATGTTTACAATTTGAAATTCTTTCCAACATAGTATGAAACTCTTCTGAATCGCCACCTCTATAGACATTTTGGAAGTTAATTGAATACACCAATTATTTGGCTCATAGTTACTATTATACAGGGTGTTATATTTTATCCAAAATATACTTTTTGTTTCATGTGCTTTGACCTTTTGATATAACCATTAATGAAGTGTTTTGTATAATTGTTGCTGGATCTCTGCAAGTTATTCGTTAAGTTGGAAGAAAACAAGATAAGGAGTCCGTAGAAAATAATGTGCTTAAGATGGGCAGTTTTTGTTATTAATGCTTTGGTTTATGTTTACGTTTCATTTATAATTGATTTTCAGATTTGTAGGACAAATTACTTTGAAAAGTGCTTTACAAAATGTTACCTTTGTTACTATAGACTGTAACGTTTGTGACAAATAATTCAGTATGCATATTTAATCATTGCTGTGGTTATACGGTAAAAACCAATAACAGGACCACCCAAATCAGAACTTGGTTCTAAATCCACTTCCCATTTCTATCGAGTGTTTCTTTTTTATTCGTTCCCCTTATTGTAGTTAAAGACCTTGTCTCTCCTATTACTGAGTGAAGCTCATTTCTTCAAATGATAATAAAAACATACCAACAATTTTAATAATGTAAGCTGGACAAATAGCCCGGAACATGACACTAGTTTGTTAGAGTCACTCACACTGTACCAATTTTCATATAATCAAAACTGTTAAGCATATTTTTGAAGATAAGGGAAGGAAAATTGAAGTACAGAAGAAAAATCCAAACAGAGGTGGGTTGCTTCCTTTGTTATGACCAGTGTAGCAGAGAGGAGTTCTAGTGTCCATCAACCATGAACCAAACAATAAGAGTTAGAATATGAATGGTTGGGTCACCAAGGAAAGTGAATTATACTTAAAGAATTATTACAATTAGTAACTGACAAGCATATAAACAATAGTGTCACTTGTTTGTAGCAGTAGTTGCTGAAATGAAACTTCTTTATCTGTTTACTAGTTTTTAAAATAATTACACGTTTTATAAGAGTATTTATTTTTGTATATCAATGCAACTCTTCAATTCAAGTGAAAATTGTTGGGGTTTCAAAGAAGTCTTTATTGGCATGCTTGTGTGGAAAGCATATCCCCGGACACAGACAGACAGACACCAGAATGTCCAAAACACACTTCTTTATTCTCCTTTACAGCACCACAATGCCTTCATCCACCAACTCTCTTCCTTTCTCTCTTTCTGTTCTTCTTCTTTTTACCTCCACTCCCCTCCTCACAAGCTCCGTCTCCTTCCTCCCAACTCCGGCTCATCTACTGGAGGGAGGTGGCCCCTTTTATACTGACCTGGATGAGCTCCAGGTGCTCCCCCTGACGACACTTCCTGGTGTGGCGGAAGTGTCAAGAGAGCCCCTGAAAGCACTCCGGGTGCCCCTGGGAATTCTTCCGGCAGCACTTCCTTGTAGGGATGAGCGTCCCAGCTCCGGTCCAGTGGCCCATAAGCAGACCTGGGTGGCTGCCCCCTTGTGGCCCAGGGGAGGTATCGTCCCTCTCGGGGACCATCCAGGCGTTCCGGCTGGGTAGGGTCCCCAGCCATCTGGGACACTACCCCATCACCAGGGGTCTCATATATAAACGGTGCGTACGCACAGAAATGTTGCGTACAAATGTTTCCAAGCTCAAAATGCGATGTATAAAACCTAAACTTGGTGTAAAGCCACGCAGTTTTCCATGGTACCTCATGCCCTGGCGTACGCAATTTCTCCGCTTGGTTTTGCAGACTGGCGGCACCCAGCGTCAAAGCAGTGCTACTATTCCTGTGTGGTCACCCCTTCTTTCTTAGATCCACATTCCTGATGCGGCTTTATAAATACACTGAAACTAACCGCATATTGTTTATTAGTGTAATGCATCTGATTGTAATTAACCTGCAACAATGTAATGGTCCAGGGAATAGCCATAGTATTCCAAATACCATAACTGCTTTAGCGTTGTTACTCTCAATACATCTTCTTCTTCTTTCAGCTGCTCCCATTAAGGGTTGCCACAGCAGATCATCTTTTTCCATATTACTCTCGCTGCACCACTCGGAGTATTTATATCACTGTATCTGAGTGGGGAATCACAGCAGCAGCTGATCGGAAAGAGAATTATCAGTATACAGCATGAAGAGACTTTCTTGTACGAACTTCATGGTTTAGAAAAAGTTTCATCCCAAGAACTATAAACGCACTAAATCAGTCCATCAAGTGCCCCTTGTAGAACTGTTTGGACTTAAAAGTACAATCACCTCACTGTAAACTTGGGATACAGTTATAATATTGCACAACCTGCGCCACTTTATAAAGCGCGTATTTACATATGATGACGATATAATTTTTAAGATGAAATGCAGCAAAATATGTTGATTATATTTTACAGATAAAACTTTAACTTCATTTAAATAATCTGTATTATTAATAATTAAACATGTGAGGACACGGTGCCACAGCGCTAGCTAGTTCAGGGATTGTTCCTGCATTGCGTTGTATTCTTGCTCGTGCTGACGCGACACTGGAAGGATAGACGGATATAATAATTAAACATGTACTACGAAGATATTTCAATGTTCCTAAAAAGTTTTGAAGAATCGACGTTCTAAGTTTACAGATGGCTTCACGTCTATTACAGAGCTGATTGTGTGGCGATTGGGTATTTGGTGAAAGAAAAGTAAGGAAAGCAATTGGAGGTTAGTACGTTTGAAAGAGACAGTACTGCTGCAATAAATTATTTCATCGAAGGTCGCGCATGGCGCAGCAAGCCTCTTGCGTGAGACATGAACAAGCACTGCGCCACCGTGTTCCCATGTTTAATAACATGCTTTAACTCCTATCATAATGAAAAAGATATCACGTATACATCTCAGTATTTTAATTATTCAGAGAGCTGTAATATTATGAATGTAATGGATTCTGTGTCCTGTCGAAGAAAAAGAAAGCCTGTTTAAGAAGCAGGTAGTGATTCACACACATAGAAGATCAAATACAGAACAAACCATTTAATGTGCTACTTTAGTTATAATGGGATTTGAGAAACTAGTAAATTAAACGATTTTAAGATGAAGTTTATGATGTTCTACTTTAATGGCAAAATAAACTACGTGATTAAAGTGGAAATTTCAAGATTAAAGTTGACATTTCGTGCTTTTTTCCCACTGTGTGCCTATTTTTTTTGTCTGTACCCTAATAAACTTTCATATGACACTCAGACCGTGGGCTACGACTCGCCTTTTCACGGTGACTTTGATATGTGATTTCTTTTTTATTTTGGGCACTGTGCGACTTTGTGAACTTGAGCTTTCGAGTTTCTCCGACACTCTGTCACTTGATCAACTTTATTTTGTTGATTATACCACTGTTTAAACCAACAAATAGTACGTTTTTCCTTTGCCTCCATTTGGTATTCGTTGAAATTCTTATTTTCCCCCATGCTTTTCCCATTGTCTTTTCACAGAAGGCTGAGCTTAAGGGCTATTTATATTGATTTGCATATTCAAAGAGGCGTAATTCTGGGAGGAGTTGGGGCGGGACAGAAGGCGCGTGCACGTGCGTTACTTTTCACGCTGATCGGGATTTATGTAGCGGAAGAACGTGGAAGTTTGCGTACGTACAGATTCCTGCATCTGTATTTTTCTGTGCGTACGCACATTCCTGCTTTTGTGCTTACACCATTTTATAGTGTGAGTTCTACGCACGGCGTTATGCATGAGGCCCCAGCTGAAGCCCGTACGGCAAAGCGGCCCGTCCTGCGAGGGCTAGGCGTTTCCCAAGGCGGTGTGCCGGCATACCATCGTCCACGGTCCAGTCCTGCAAAATAAGAGACATAAGGTGCGGAGATGTCATCCCAACGCTGCCTAATGGCGTCTTCCATCATGGCGTATGGAAAACGTCTCCACAGTTGACCGTCCCCATGGCACTTGTAACACCAGCGGACCCCCTGCCTTTACGGTGCCCTCCGGACCTGAAAAGAGGATGGGAACGACCGTGCCTGTATCTCCCCAGCCAGTTTTGGGGCTGCCCTCCATCTCCGTGGAGAGAGCTCTCTCTCCATACCTGAGCTCTCTGGCTCCCGCTTCCTTCTGTTGGGAGACCCCTCTTTTTTCTCTGGGGCCTCTCGTTACTCTGGGATGCTGCAACAGCCTGGATCCCCTTATGAAATAAAGAGGGACCCCGTGCTGTTCGCACTCCTCTCGATCGGGTTACGAGCGCTGCTTCTTGGAGCGGGGCGGTTTGGGTGCCGACACATACAAGCCGGCACCGTCCCCCCGTCTCTTCTCCCGCTGCTTGCTCAGTACTCATCCCCCAATCTACTGTCGGACGCCCCGCTACTCGAGTCCGGTCACCCATGTCTCAGCTCCCTTCACTGTGGCTTCCCCTTTCCTTTATGGTGCTGGTAGTACTCACCTGCACCGCATCAACGCTCTGGCTAGAGAATCCCACGTTGTACTTTCCCCCCACTCCTTTATGGTTGTCAGGAAAGCCTCTGTTTTCTTCTCCAGCCCTTCGATTACCTCTCGCATTAAGCGCAGGACCTGAAGCAGTGACTGTATGGGCCGAAGGGCTTCCTCCAGCTCTCGTACAGCCGCCAGCAAAATCAAAACATTAGCTGATGAGGAACTTAAAGTTCGTTCAGTTATCCCGTCTGGCTGGGATCCATGGAGCTCCTGCGCATGCTCAGTTGGGTCTTCGACCGTCCCAGGATTGACGTTCGTTAGTCCTGCCCTCGACCACTCACTGGCGGGTACACAACACACTCCGTCCAATCCTGTGCTTGTCTCTGGGAGGGACTTCCGGTCCTCCAACGCTCCCTCCACCCTATGAGTGGACTCGATCGGGGAAGTGTCTTCCAGGCAGTTTCCGCCCTGCAACCCTTCTGCAGTTAGTAGTGGCTCCTCCTTGTCTCCCGTTGTCGTCTCACCATCACTCCATGGGTCGGCGTGCTTTGGCCACAGACGTGGATTTGGGCAGTCCCCTGCTAAAAAGCAAGACCAGGGGACAGCAGGGTAAGCCCTGCCAAGTGTATCACCATCATACACGAGACTTACCTCCCGGATCCCGTCTTCTTGAGCGTGTTGCGGCTGGGTGTCCTCTTCCACTGCCCCGCCAACCCGTGCATCCCCGAAGACAACGCTGGGAACAGGCGTCGCTACCTTCAGGGCGCGTTTGCCCTTCTTCTTCCCCATTGTGCTGAGCGTCCGTTAGGCATGGTCCTTGGCAAGTGTTTTCTCGAGTTGTTGGCCCAGGAATGCGTGCCATGGTAGAAGTTTGCCTTCGTCTGCTGTGCGGGCTGCCTCCACAAAATTATTTTTTAAAGCGGGGTCCCCACCTTTTAGCAGGAGGAGGCCCCCACGTTGGGCGCCATTGTGGAACTTGACCCGGACATAGACAGGCAAACACGTTTGAATTACCCCACACACGTTTATTGAGGTCTTCCATTTGTACAATTATGCTCACAAACCCCAATACCACAAAATTCTGGCCAACACACAATGCCTTTTCTTCAGGCCGCCTCCTTCTCTCCTCCCGAGACCTCGTCCTCTCTTCTCTCCCGACTCAAGTCATTGTATGAAGGGAGGCGGCCCATTTTTATAAGCACCTGGATGTGCTCCAGGTGTGTTCCGGCAATCTCCCACCGACACGCCCCAGTGTGGTGGAAGTGCTGGCTGCATCCCCGGAAGCACTCTGGGTGTCCCTGCTCATCTTCGCCCCAGCACTTCCAGGTGTGGCGGAAGTGCTGAGGTCCAGGGTCCTCCAGGTATTGGCGTGCCCCCTGGCGGTGACAACGGGTCCCTACAGGGTTGAGCTTCCCAGCTCCATACCCGTGGCCCCCAAAGGAACCAGGGTGGTCGCCCCCTCGTGGTCTGGAGGAGGCACAAGCCCTCCTCCAGTCTTCTTGGGCGTTCCGGCTGGGTACCACCCCCATCCTGGTACCACACTTGCCACCCTTAAAGGGCCCTGGTTCAGTAATTGCTGTGCTGCTTCTTAGCTCCACACAGAAGCTGGTCACTGTGTATAATGTGTAACTCATCACTTTGTCTTTCCTTTTTAATGAGAGTCATGAATTTTAAGCAAAGTGGCCCAGTCTGAGTGGGTGTTGATGTGCGTGTTTGTGTTGCAGTGGACTGATGTCCTGTCCAGGGTTGGTGCATTCTTTGCCTGGGTAGACTCCAACTAATCCTAAACCTATGTTGCAGGTTGAAAA
Organism: Erpetoichthys calabaricus; assembly: GCF_900747795.2. NCBI lineage: Eukaryota > Metazoa > Chordata > Cladistia > Polypteriformes > Polypteridae > Erpetoichthys > Erpetoichthys calabaricus. The sequence continues at coordinate 62,362,264 of NC_041406.2, read as the reverse complement.
ATGAGTTGATGGATGGATAATAATAATACATTTTATTTATATAGCGCCTTTCCCATGCTCAAGGCACTGGATGGATAGAAAGAGCTAGTTTCCATGTGCAAATAACATTGAACATTTGTCTTCATGGATTTCTTTACTACTGCATTTCATTTTCTATATCTTAATTAGACCATGTTTATCAATCTGCACAGCTTTACTATAAGAATTTGATGAAGATCAGATTTAAATTTTGTGGTGAAATTACAGGAATAATAAAGTTTTTTTTGCAGAGAATTCACACACTTATTTCATATAATAGGATTTTGGGTGTCTAAGCCACCCTGGCTGTCAGGTAAAATCCAGACACTGGGGATTTTAGATCCAATCATTAGATTTCTTCCAACATGGCTCATCTACTGATACAGTCCTTTTCAGGACAGCTTTTTATTATAATAATTATAATAAATATTATATTAATTATTTATATATTATATATGTTTGTAATACAATGTCAACTACTGTACATACATTCATGAAACTCCAATTAAAATCTGTTTGATAATTGCAATTTTCAGTCATCTCTTATAGTCTCTAGTATATTCAGGAAAATAATATTTTTCACAGATTTGGATTTTAATATACAGAAGAGGCTGGCAATAATTGGTATATTTCTAAGTGTGAAATAAGGATTGATTTAGTATTTATAGTATTAATGATTTAATTGAGGACTCTTGAAAAAAATGTTGACTAAAAAATTTCTTTTCAAGATTAGTTGATTGGCAATAGTAAATGAGGTTTTTCTGGAAAAGTGACCAAAGCAATGGCCTTAGACAGAGCAAACTGGTGGTAATTCTTCATATGATTGACTGATATTACTTATTTATGCAAAAAATGAAAATTGGAGGTTACAAAATGTGATCTTCCGGACAGAGATTTAAATAATAAAGCTGCTTCAAAACAGTTAGTCAATGTTTGTATTAATACCTGTTTTGTGATTGTAGTTCTTTTGTTAATTTTTATGAGCATAAACTTTTTTTCTGATCTTCCTCAGTTGTATTCCTTTTATTTGAGCTGAATTAGTGTTATGACTAATTATTTTGTTTTACTTTACTAGGGGGCTTCACCCCCCTTCTCGCTTCACTCACCAACCCCCTAGCCTGCACTACGTGCCAGCCACGTTGCATCTCTGTCGCCTGCGTATGTGGATTTCACTTTCACCGAACAACCAATCTTTTAATAATTACGGATACACCTCTTCATTGGGAAGAAACGCTACTTTTCCTTGATGGCAACATAAATTAGACAATGTACAAGTCTCTGACTTAAAGTTGAAATCTGAACAATATATTCGATCTCTTTTCGCTGTTCCATTATTTCACAGAGCAATAATTTCCATTTGTTTGCACTACTGCAATCTTTACTATCATTTTTTGAGACTTTCGAATTTTAGTACTTCCATTATCTCTAACCTGCTCTGCATGTGTATCATGCCAACGTTTTTAAACTCTTTATGACATTCTACTTTGTCATCTACTCTTTGTCTTTTATTTCAGCCCCAGGCGTGGTTAAATCTCTTGGCAGCAAGTCTCGTCTCGAGGGACATGAAATTATCTCTGAAAAAGTTACGTCTCGTCCCAGGCTACAAAGTCTCATCTCGTCCCAGTTTTTTTTTTTTTTTTATATAATAGAGAGATATTATTGTTTTCTTTCAATGTGGCACCATTTTGTGGTCAGATGTATGGTTGCTATCATCAAGTTTCCTGAAAGTCATGGCACATAATGTCACCAGCACAATGTTATTTAAGATGGCCGTGTGATTTGATAGATGACGGATACAATCTAAACCACAAGTTGGCTTTCATTCATTTAGAGTCAAGGTCTTGAACTTTGTCCAACTATTTATTATAAATTTATTTTTTAATATTTTCTATATTATTTTCTAAAATTATTTCGACTACTGGGTTTCCATCAGGAGTTTCCTAAGGTGCTGAATTGAAATACTCTATTCTATTTGGTTTGTGTTTTCTTTTTATTTTGAGGGTGTTAAAATATTTTTGTCTTTGCGCAATTCCATCTTGGATTCTATGGGTGACCCCATTTTGAAGGTATACTGTTGTAAATTCTGCATTGCTAGGATTGGACAACAGGAAATGCACTGAGCATGTTATCATGATTGCAGTGGGATAAAGATCAACATCAGACACTTTAAGATTGTCGAATACGAACATATTAATAATAAAAATAATAATAATACATTTTATTTGAAGCGCCTTTCAAAAAACTCAAGGTCACTGTACAATCAGGTTAAAAAATAAACATTCAATAACTAGAAAATTTAAAATCCAAATAAAACATCAGATAAAACACCAATAACAGTTACAATGAATAAGCAATTTTGAACAGATAAGTTTTAAGATTAGCCTGAAATTGGTGAAGGGTAGTCATATTCCTAAGATAAGCAGGTAATGAGTTCCATAAGGAAGGTGCCGATCTGCTAAATGCGCGATATCCCATCGTAACAAGACGTGCTGGTGGATTATTTAAGTTAATGGAAAAAGAGGATCTGAGCATACGAGAGGGTTTAGTGACTTGTAGGAGCTGTGAGAGATATGTGGGGGCAAGATTATGAATGGCCTTATATGTAAGGACTAAAATTTTGTAATTGACCCTAAACTTTATTGGCAGCCAATGAAGCTGCTGAATAACGGGTGTAATGTGATCAAAATAGGGTGTTTTAGTAATTATATGAGCAGCCGAATTTTGAACAAGTTGATGTTTATGTAGTAACTTTTAAGGCAGACCAAAGAGAAGTGAATTGCAATAGTCCAGGCGGGAGGTGACCAAACTATTGACTAAAATGGCAGTAGGGTGATTTGACAAAAATGGACACAAGCGATTAATGTTTCGCAGGTGAAAGTAAGCTGCTCGAGTAACAGAACTGATGTGAGACTGGAAAGATAACGTGCTGTCCAGAATTACACCAAGGCTTTTTATCTGATCAGTACAGACAGAAGTATTGTCTATTAATACTGAGATCTTTGATGCCTTCGCTATTGCAGATTTTGTGCCCATAAGAAGCACCTCAGTTTTATTAGAGTTCAACTGCAAGAAGTTGGAAGATAACCAAGACTTGATCTCAGCAAGGCAATCAGTAAGTGAGGATGGTGAAAGCGATGCAGATGGTGAAGTGGAAATATATAACTGGGTGTCATCTGCATAACAATGAAAGTTTATCTTCCATTTACGAAAAATGACACCCAAAGGAAGCAGATAAATGATAAACAGCAGGGGGCCAAGGACAGAACCCCGAGGAACCCCAGATACTACAGGAGTGGGAGTGGAGGTACATGTATCCAGCTGAATGAATTGAGTTCTGTCTGTAAGATATGACTTAAACCAAGTTAACGGAATGTGAGAAATACCTAGTGCAGATAGCCTTTTTAGCAGGGTGAAATGACAGACAGTGTCAAATGCAGCACTGAGGTCAAGAAGAACAAGGATTGTGATTAGGCCTGAGTCTGCAGCCACTAAAAGATCATTAGTGATCTTAACTAGTGCCATCTCAGTGCTGTGAAAACGTCGGAAGCCTGACTGGAATGGTTCGTATAAATTGTTAGCAGATAAATACTGATGAAGTTGGGAAGCCACAGTTTTTTCAAGAACCTTTGAAATAAAAGGAAGATTAGAAATTGGTCAGAAATTATTAAAGTCAGTAGGGTCAACCCCAGGTTTTTTCAGTAGGGGGTGAATCACTGCAGTTTTCATAGACTGGTGAACAATTCCGGTGGAAAGTGATGAGTGAATAATTGAAACAACAAGAGGAGCTAGCGAGGGAAGGCAGGTTTTAATCAGAACAGTGGGAATTGGATCCAAGTGACAGGTTGAAGGCTTAGAGCTATTGATGAGATCCATGATTTCTGAGGTGGAAGGAAGCTCAAACATGGAAAATGAATGAGTAGGAGGAGGAAAATCATCAATGGTGGAGTCAATAGCAACAGAGCCTAAATTATAATGTATTGCCTGGATTTTATCATTAAAAAATGTCATTAAGGTGTTACAAAATTCATTAGAAAGGCAGTGCAAGGAAAGAGAGTCTGGGGGACTTGTTAGCGATCTAAGCAGGGAAAACAGTGTTCCAGAGTTCCCCTTGTTGGAAGAAATTAGGGCAGTAAAATAGGCAGCTTTAGCATGCCGTATGCTGCCCCTATAGTGATGCATATGGCTAAAATACATTTCTTTATGAACATTAAGACCTGTCTTCTTGTACAGCCGTTCCAACTGCCGACCTTTAGATTTTAAAATGCGCAAAGCTGGTGTAAACCATGGGGCAGTGTGTGTAAATGAAACTGATCGGGTTTTGAGTGGGGCTACCGAATTCAAAATGTCAAGAAGTCCTTCGTTATAAAAGTTAACTAAATCTGGCGGAGAAATAGTTTGTAATGATTCCACAAGTATATCAATACCTAATTGAAAATTGCCCATGTTGATATTTTTAAGATTCCTAAAAATTATTACACGAAGAGGTTTAATGGTGTAGACAGTAAGAGTCATATTAAATGTAAGGAGAAAATGATCTGAAGAGGGAAATTCTTCCACAGTACAGTCATTCGGAGTAAGTCCAGTACAGCAAATCAAATCCAAGATATGTCCTTTGAAATGTGTCGGGGTTTCAATAAACTGCTGAAAGTCAAAGTTATCAAGGCAAGAAATAAAATCTCTGGTCGCCAAGGACTTACTGTTATCCAAATGAATGTTAAAATCACCCATTATTATTATGTTCGAAGATAACGAGGACAAATAAGCTAAAAAAGCAGAAAAGTCATTCAGAAACTCTTTGTTGAATTTAGGAGGACGGTAAATAGTTGCAACAATGGTGGGAATAGAGCCAGGTAGTTGACAGACAAGAGACTCAAATGAACCATAGGAAGAGACTGTCAGCGGCGTAACTCGCATTGTCTTGCGGTAAAATATCGCAAGACCTCCTCCACGACCAGAGTTGCGAGGCTGCGCCATGTAAACAAACCCGGGAGGTGTTGCTTCGTTGAGCAAAGTAAAGTCCTGGGGTTGCTGCCACGTCTCATTTAGAGAAAGGATGTCGATGTTACGATCCGTAAGAAGATCCTGAATGAGATGGGTCTTACCTGTAAGGGAACGGATGTTGAGATGAGCAAAGTTAATGGTATCCTCGCTGAGATGAGCAGGAGCGCTAGCCACCGTAGCTAGGCTGGCTAACACACTCGGATCTGAAGTTCTGCCAGATGGCCTCAGCGATGGACGAGAAGTGGACCAGTAAGAGGTTATTGGAGCTCGTGTATCCTGTTGAAAATTCCGGCGGGAGCCTCTATGGATATATCTCCGTCGTGGCCGAAAAAAGATGTCCGGAAAAGTTAACAGGACGTCCACAGGAGATCCAGTCATCCTTGGACGAAGTCGAAGAAGATCCGCCACCGTATATTGATACAGGCTTAAAACCGGCTGAATCATCGTTGACAGGAGGCGAAGGGCTAGTACAAGACAGGTAAGAGCCCTGCATATCCAGTTTCCTTGCACTGATCCTGCCATCATTAGGAGTTGTTAACCGCACCCGACAATCCCGATAAGGTTTCAGATCGAGTTCAATTTGGCTAAAGGTTTACTTGAAGAGTTCACAGAAAGTCCACAAAAGTTGTTATAAGTTATTATGGGTTCAAAAAATGCTTAAGAGAAGTTAATTAAAAGGTATTTAAGAATTAATCTCTAAAAAAAGGGGGGAGGCAGCAGCGAGCAGTCACGCCAGCGTTCACCACACCTCAAAAAGAGACTGCATGTGTTTAATTTATGTTGGTGTTAAATCTACAGTTAGGTCCATAAATATTTGGACAGAGACAACTTTTTTCTAATTTTGGTTCTGTACATTACCACAATGAATTTAAATGAAACAACTCAGATGCAGTTGAAGTACAGACTTTCAGCTTTAATTCAGTGGGGTGAACAAAACGATTGCATAAAAATGTGAGGCAACTAAAGCATTTTTTAACACAATCCCTTCATTTCAGGGGCTCAAAAGTAATTGGACAATTGACTCAAAGGCTATTTCATGGGCAGGTGTGGGCAAGTCCGTCGTTACGTCATTATCAATGAAGCAGATAAAAGGCCTGGAATTGATTTGAGGTGTGGTGCTTGCATGTGGAAGATTTTGCTGTGAACAGACAATGTGCGGTCAAAGGAGCTCTCCATGCAGGTGAAAGAAGCCATCCTTAAGCTGTGAAAACAGAAAAAACCCATCTGAGAAATTGTTACAATATTACAAGTGGTAAAATCTACAGTTTAGTACATCCTGAGAAAGAAAGCAAGCACTGGTGAACTCAGCAACGTAAAAAAACCTGGACGTCCACGGAAGACAACAGTGGTGGATGATCGTAGAATCATTTCCATGGTGAAGAGAAACCCCTCCACAACAGCCAACCAAGTGAACAACACTCTCCAGGGGGTAGGCGTATCGATATCCAAGTCTACCATAAAGAGAAGACTGAATGAAAGTAAATAGAGAGGGTGCACTGCAAGGTGCAAGCCACTCATAAGCCTCAAGAATAGAAAGGCTAGATTGGACTTTTCTAAAGAACATCTAAAAAAGCCAGCACAGTTCTGGAAAAACATTCTTTGGACAGATGAAATCAAGATCAACCTCTACCAGAATGATAGCAAGAAAAAAGTATGGAGAAGGCGTGGAACAGCTCATTATCCAAAGCATCCCACATCATGTGTAAAACACGGTGGATGCAGTGTGATGGCTTGGGCGTGCATGGCTGCCAGTGGCACTGGGACACTAGTGTTTATTGATGATGTGACACAGGACAGAAGCAGCCGAATGAATTCTGATGTGTTCAGAGACATATTGTCTGTTCAGATCCAGCTAAATGCAGTCAAATTGATTGGGCGGCGTTTCATGATACAGATGGACAATGACCCAAAACATGCAGCCGAAAGCAACCCAGGAATTTATTAAAGCAAAGAAGTGGAAAATTCTTGAATGGCCAAGTCAGTCACCTGATCTTAACCCGATTAAGAATGCATTTCACTTGTTGAAGACTAAACTTCGCACAGAAAGGCCCGCAAACAAACAGCAACTGAAAGCCGCTGCAGTAAAGGCCTGGCAGAGCATTAAAAAGGAGGAAACCCAGCATCTGGTGATGTCCAGGAGTTCAAGACTTCAGGCTGTCATTGCCAGCAAAGGGTTTTCAACCAAGTATTAGAAATTAACATTTTATTTTCAGTTATTTAATTTGTCCAATTACTTTTGAGCACCTGAAATGAAGGGATTGTGTTAAAAAATGCTTTAGTTGTCTCACATTTTTATGCAATCGTTTTGTTCACCCCACTGAATTAAAACTGAAAGTCTGCACTTCACCTGCATCTGAGTTGTTTCATTTAAAATTCATTGTGGTAATGTACAGAACCAAAATTAGAAAAAAGTTGTCTGTCCAAATATTTATGGACCTAACTGTATGTACTGAAAATTGTCTTCAAATTTTTGGATTTTGCATTGAGTTTTGACACTTGGAAATTGTGCTACCTGGTAATGGGTCTTGGCTTAAAATTTGACCACACTTATATCCTATCCCATAAACAAATATTACCCAGAAGACAGATCATAACAGTTTTTTTTTAACTTTGAGTTTTGTCTAGTGTCATAGGTTTTGACACATAATAGGAAGTCTTTCTGGTTTTTACCATTTTACATGTCCCAACTATGTTTTCATCTCCTGGTTCTTCTTTTCTGTCTGGCCATTTGGCTTACTAGACTCCAACTTGTGAGAGAACAAATTGCATGTAAGGTACTATGAGTACTGATTAACTGTGTCACCAGTGATGGCCATCTGTACATTTTTCAGTTAAATATTATATACTTTATGGAGATATTTATTCAAGATGACACTTAAAAAAACTAAATTAAACACTAAAACTATATTTTCTTTTGTTCAGCCCTTGGATAGATTTACACATGTATAGAATTAAATATAGTGTTAGAACAGAATGGCATTTAGTTCAGATAAATAGCTTGCTGTTGACGATTCTCTGATCATAAAGACCCTGCTTTTTGTCTTTGTTTCTATGTCCTTTTACAGCTCACCCAAGGGAGCTGACTGAAGAAGAGAAACAGCAAATTCTCCATTCAGAAGAGTTTCTCATATTTTTTGATCACACAAGTCGTATTATGGAGAGAGCACTAGCTGAAGACTCGGACATCTTCTTTGACTACAGTGGTCGGGATTTAGAGGAGAAGGAGGGGTAAGTAGTCTTTTAACTCTTGGAACTGCCACAGTTGATGTTAAATACCATATGCTTCTGTTAAAAAAAGTGGTCATGTTTTAGGTTCTTTTAATATTGGAAACATAAACTCGCCTATATTTACAGCATTTGTAACATTCATGACAATTTAACATAAAGGAATCAGTACTGTTAAAAACCTATCAATAGATGGATATCAGTATCCAAAGATGCATATATAAATTAGAGTGGAACATTAACTCCGTGCTAATTGTTGCAGCCTGACAGATCAAGTGTCTGGGTTTAGAATACCAAATCATTATCCAGGTGGAGTTTGAATATTCTCCTCATGGCTCCATGAATTTTTCTCCCACTACTTTCCTCCCAAATCTCAAAATCCTGCATGTTACTTTACGTGGCAATTCTTCATTGGCCTCTCTCTGCATAAGGATGTGTGTAATTATGTGCCCAGTGATGAACTGTCACCTTGTCCAGGGTAGATTGCTAGCTTGTGCCCAGTGGCATTACAACCTTTGAGCTGGATTTAGCATGATTGAGAATATATCATATTATAAATTAAACCTGTCAAAAAAATTAAGCAGTAATTGAAAAGTAAAATTTTGTTTATTGTCAAGGCATTTCAGGGGTAGAGTATAGACTTTGTAATAAATGGCCTAACTGAATCCAGATGTTTACGCTGCCCTTTAGAAAAAGTTTCAGCAAGGCGAAAGCTTAACATCCCCACTGAAGAAGCCTACAAAAATAGTTAAAAGAGAGAAAGGGAGGGGAGCTGAAGCAACCCATTGAGAACCAAAAGAGGATGAGAGACAATAAGGACTCCCTCTTGACTGCCATTGTTTTGTTTTTGCATATGACAAAAGCCTTTTCCATATAATTAATCAACTAACAAACTGAATTTATGCCATTTGCAGTACATTAAGAAAATGGGGGTACCAGACTACAATATACAGTGTGGTAAAAACGACCATAAGACATTGAGAAGGTTTGGGACAGCCATCCGTATAATTGTTCCCAGCTGCAATACTGATTCAAAAACAGAGACATGTTCATTCCACTGAGTCCAAAACAGAACTGAGTTTCTGGCTACAAGATGGCGGCTTTAAAGGCCAGTAAAGGAAGTGATGTCATTAATACCGGAACCGGACGTGACGTAATTGGCTGTCCCAGAGCCAGGAGGGATTTCCCTAGAATGGTCTGCAAAAGATCGAGAGGGAAAATGAGTGCACTTCGCCACCCCCTGGTCTGGCATGGAATCACATGTATTTAAGCCCTTTAGTTGTCTCCTAGACACACGTGTGTGACAACAGATATGGACACATTTGTTGGTAACTTTACAGCTCATTGAAAAAGTGCGATATGCTTCCTAAGAAGTGATTGAATGAAAAGCAATTGTCCCATGTAAACCTGCATGCCTTTGATATGTCATTGAGTAAAGCAAAGCAAGTATGAAAAAAGATAAAATATTGCATATTCTACAAAGATATTGTAAAATGGACTGGACACATTTGTTGGTACCCCTAGAAAAGATCAGGAATTATTGGATTACAGTGGTCATATGTCAGTTTGCTGTTTGAGTGGCAGTGGGCTCAATGGAACAAGATCCAGGAGTACTCCATTGTTGAAACAAAAACATAAAAAAAGCCAGACTGGAATTTGCTAAAATGCATATTGACAAGCTATAATGCTTCTGGGAGAATTTCCTTTGGACAGATGAGACAAAACTGAAGCTTTTTGGCAAGTCATATCAACTTTATGTCCACAGACAAAAAAATGAAGCTTTCAAGAAAAGAACACCATACCTGTATGTACCATGAAACATGGAGGAGGCTCAAATATGTTTTGGGGCTGTTTTGCTACCTGGCAAATGGTGTCTTAAATTTATGTTGGAAACAATGAAGCCTCAAGACTATCAAGACATTTTGGAGCCCAGTGTCAGAAAGATGTCTCAGTCATCAGGATAATGACCTAAAACACATAAATAAAAGCATCCAAGGATGGTTAAAACAAAACATTGGACTATTCTGAAGTGGTCTTCAGTGAGCCAGTGATTTACATTTGATATTTTATAATCGTTTTCTTATGGTTAACACAACAGTATCAAACAATGTAGTCTCAAAGTATAGGTACATGTTTTCATGTGTATAACTTCCAGGTTTATTTAACTTAAACGTTATATTCTTGTTTAGTCTTTCAAATAAAAATTATTCAGACTTTTTGCATTTGAGAAATCTTGGTTAATCTTGATGAAGTTTTTCTTCTTTCTATGTCTTATTTCCAAAAATAAAAATTAACATAAAGTGTTTCTTAAAATGAATTTCTTTTATCTTTCAGCGACATCCAAGATGGTGCCAATCTATCTTTTAATCGTCTTTTCTATGATGAACACTGGTCAAAGCATCGTGTTGTTACTTGTTTAGACTGGTCTCCACAGGTAAAAAAAAAAAAAAAAATGTCTTTGGATTTTTTATATTTTAAGAAGTACCCGAACTGGGGTATAGGCAAAACATAGTGACACAGTTTGTTTATTTTGTTGTTTTAATTTGTAGGTAGCATTGGAAGTGTAATCTCTTTCCTAAAAAGATAATTATAGCATTAGTGGCCTGATTAATGACTGTTGTAATATGTTGTGTGTGGTTGTTCTAGGAAGATGGTGGAGGTACAGCAGTTCACCATGGCTGAATCAGATTCACATTAAAGCCCTTGGCCTCTTTGTAATGACTTGTAGGTGGCACCTATGTTCTTGTAATTGCAAAGGGTTAGGAAGCAGAACTAAAGTTAGGAACTGAGATGACTAATCAAAGTTGAGGAGAACTTTAATAGTCATTTTAGTCTTTTTCTACTCATTTTCATCTACTGTAAGTTTTTTATTTAACAAAAATAAGTAACTGAAATAGATGTTCAGATATATTTTATATATAGTGTGGATACCAAGGGGCATACAACTCCCCAAACCCCAGACACAACAACAACAGAGCCCACAAGTTCAGCAGTACACGTTTGTTTATAGTGGGGAAGCTCTTCTCCCTCACTTCCCTCAACAGTATAGTACAAAGCACCCAGCAGCACAATCTACAGCACAATCTTTCTTTTCTTCGCCACCACTCCTCCTCCAGCAAGCTTCATCCCTCTTCCTCCCGACTTTGGCTCTCAGAATGGAGTGAGACAGCTCCTTTTATGTTACACCTGGGAGTGCTCCAGGTGGCTTTTCAGGGTTAACTGGAACTACTCCCAGGTGTGATGGAAACCGTGGCTCCCGTGGAACCCAATAGGGCTGTGCCAAACTCCAACTCCCAGGAATCCGTGGTGCCATAGCCGCCCAGAATGACTGCCCTGTAGCGTCCCGGGGAAGGTAGTGCCTTGTAGATGCTCTCTCCCCCGGTCCTTCCATCCACCTGGCGTACAGGCTAGGTAATGGCTTTGGCCACCCGTCACAATATGTATTTCTCTTCAGTGGTTTTTATTCATTGTTGGGTCCAATATATACCCTATATGCTCCAGTAAATTTGTCCATTGAAAAGACTTTGCTAACATGGTTTTCTATTGTGAGTGACCCAGAATATACTTGAAATGCTAAACATACTTAAAGTTGAATACAGGCAAGGTCAAATACACTTAACATCAGTATTTTTTCATTAAAATTTAAAAAAATATGTTAGTAATTTTTGAAGTTAAATGCATTTTATCACAATCATAGCTTGCTTTCATTTGCCCCACATACTTTTTTCTGAAGTAAAGCTGTATTGTTTAGCTTTTATAAAAAAATAAAAATCCATCTCACCTTGTGGCTTACAATTGTACCTTACTTAAATGCGTATCAGAATCGTTGATGCAAAAATGTAATTTATTTTTGTGAAACTCAACTATTTCTGAAAATGGTTTAGGCATTCCACTTTATATTTTCAATACATACGAGATCGCCTTTTATCCCAGGTGCGTAGTTACTGGTAGCTGGATGCATCAGTGCCTAAGTTTCAAATGTAATTTGATAGTTGTACTAGCATATCAGTTTTTTTTATAGGTGATATTTTATTTCTCTAACCAAGTAGACATACATGTAACTATTTTACAAATCTGATGCTTACATCCTTCTAGTAGCATCATGTGCTTTTACTATCTTCTACTTTTGGAAAAAATGGACAGAGTTCTTAGTTCCTTGGTTTGAAGCTTTCCCCTTCTGTGAATACCTGTTTTCATACCTTAAAATAAATTCTATACCTAACTCCTCACAGTATGCTCATAAATAAAAATGATGTCCATCTCTCTCTCTTTCTCTGTTAATTACTGCAGCACAAAAAATGATGAGACAGATTTTGAATAAATTTGAGAGGCATTTATATAACATTGCAACTAATTTATAGCAACAACACTAGACTACTAAATTTTTGTTTATCCATCCATCCATCCATTTTCCAACCCGCTGAATCCGAACACAGGGTCACGGGGGTCTGCTGGAGCCAATCCCACCCAACAAAGGGCATAAGGCAGGAACCAATCCCGGGCAGGGTGCCAACTCACCGCAGAAATTTTAGTTTATTTCCTTAGAAAGATGGCAGATTAATTCACATTAAGTTAGAAAGTGTATGCATGGTATTCAGGTTTACTCTCAGGCTTAGTTAACTGCTTCAGAACTTGGGATATTTTAAAAGATTTATTTATTTAGAGATATCATATTTTGTTTATCAAAGTTTTTAACAATGTGTTCAAAAATTACTGTGATAACATTTATTTTATGTACTCTGATAATAGAATTAATTTATTTTTTTTAATTGCATTTTATAATATTATATAGTTAAAACTCTAATGCAAATAGGCTGAAATAACTTCAGTTGCATTTTTTTCTGCTTTTGTTAAATGTTGGATTAAGATTAATTAAAGTTCATAGTTATTAAACATATCAGTTCTAAAAAAGTACTTGGTGGAGAGATAAAATCTCTCAAGAAAGAGCACCACAGATTCAATGTTTGCTCTTAGGGTGTTAATGGAGAAGTATGGCGAAAGCCAGAAGGAGATGAATTGCGTCTTTGTGGACTTAGAGAAAGTATATGACAGGGTGCCTAGAGAGGAGTTGTGGTGTTGTATGAGGAAGTCGTGAGAAGTATGTAAGAGTGGTACAGGATAAGAGTGACCACCATCCTATGCTGTCTAACTACACTTTGCTCTGCCAACACTTTGCAGTCTCCACTCTCCTTCAGACTGACCGTCCTGCATAGGATATAATCTACCTGTGTGTATCTTCCTCCACTCTTGTACATCACCCAGTGTTCCTCCCTCATCCTAAAATACATATTCACCACAGTCATGCCCATCCTTTTTGCAAAATCCAGTACCATCTGACCTGCATTCCTCTCCTTGACACCATACCTACCCATCATGTCCTCATCTCCTCTGTTCCCTTCACCAACATGTCCATTGAAATCCGCTCCAATCACCACTTTCTGTCCCTTGGGTACACTGCTCATCACTTCATCCAGCTCAGTCCAGAAATCATCTTTCTCATCCATCGCACACCCAACTGGTGAAGCATATGCACTAACAACATTCATCATCACACCTCCAATTTCCGGCTTCATAATCATTACTCTGTCTGACACTCTTCACTTCCAAAACACTCTTGACATACTGTTCCTTCAGGATAAACACATCCCCATTTCTCCTCCCATCCACACCATGATAGAACAATTTGAACCCATTGCTGATACTCCTGGCCTTACTTGCCTTCCATCTGGCCTCTTGCACACACAATATATCAAACCTCCTTCTCTCCATCATATCAGCTTACTCCCCTTACCAGTCATACTAGCAACATTCAAAGTTCCTACCCGCACTTCCACTTTCTTTACCTTCCTCTTCTCCTCCTGCCTCTGGATGCACCTTCCCCCTCTTCTTCTCCTTCTTCTGCCAACAGCAGCCCAATTTCCCAAAGCACCCTGTTGGCTAACAGTACTGGTGGTGACCATAGTTAACCCGGGCCTCGACCGATTCCTGTATGGAAATCTGTATTGTTGTTCGCATACTGATCTGGATAAATTTTACACCGGATGCCCTTCCTGACTTAACCATCCCGAGTTATCCAAGCTTGGGACAGGCATGAGGAACCATACTGGTTTGTGCATCCCCTGTGGCTGGGTTAGTTCACTTAAATTGAGTCAGAATCGAGAGGCAGTGGGCAACACTGTTTTGGAGGAGGAAGGAGGATTGTGAATGGTGTATTTTGCTGGTTATTTTATGAAGAAGGCATTTTGTCAAATAAAAATTATTTATTTGAACCTGGAAGTGTGTTGGGCATTGCTGTGTCTATAGTTTGGGGCTCAGTTGCCTCCCCCAGTGGTTACAATTCATAGGTCATAATGCTAATCTAAACTGTATTTGCTGTTGTTATGTCATATAGTAATGCAATAGTTAAAATGACAGAAAAATATTGTAGCTGACAGAGGCACTTCTCAAATGTGTGTAGCTGCGGTTATTTATATGTGTGTGTGTCTGTCTTCACTTTCGTAGTGCTCATTACATTGTGTAAATTAATTATTAAACTTCAGCTGGCTTGTGCTACTGTTCTCCTGAATGGGTAACAGCAATTGAAGCATTTTATTTTCTCTCAACATCAAGTCTTTGCCAAGTTTCCTTTGCTCTCTCCCTGATACGGTTTAAAAAGAACGGACTGGAGACATTGGGGGAAGTGTGGATGTAGCCTTTGCAGCACAGGATTTCACAGCTATTCACTACAGACTTTTTAACAGGTTGTCCACAGACATGTATTCTCATTTGAGAATAACATCTGGCCCTGCAAGACTAGTTTCAGATTAGATTCGATTAGGTATTACTTTCCTTGGATACTCCTATTTCCTTCAAAATCTCAGGAATCTACAGGTGAGGTTGACTAGTGATTCTAAACTGGCACTCATTTAGTGAACAAACAATACTGTGTATGTTTCACTGTTAATCAATTAATTTTGTAATGTTTAAATAATATAATATTGTAAGAAATAATTTTACTATGACTAGGTTTGATAAGAAATGACTTTTACATGCCTTCATCAAAGTAAATTAGCTCTTGTTCTGTTGCTACAACTATACTAAATTATGTGACTGAAACATCAAAATCTACAATTGATTCTTTCATAAATATAATTAAACAAAATAAAAATGTATCTAGTGTGATGAAACCAGGCACCATCGACCCCCAAACCCCGGATACACCTATAGTCCCAGGTTCAAATTAAGTGTGTTTTTTAAATACAATACCTCCAAGTTCTTTCTCTCTCTCCACAATACCTCACAACTCCTCTCACTACTGCACTACTCTCCTCCAGTCGAGTTTTGCTCTATGTCCTCCTAGCTCCGACTCGCCTGGATAAGGGAGTGTGGTCCATTTTATTGCAGACCCAGGAATACTTCTGGTGCCAGGGCTGTTGCCTGTTGAAAGTTCTTCTGGGTCATACGGAAGTCCAACATAACAGGGAGCACATCTCACTGCAGCGTACTCTTGCGGTACCCACAGATCCCAGCAGGGCTGTTCTGCCGGACTACATCTCCCAGCATGTCCTACTGGTTCCCTACTGAGTATTGGTATCCGGGGCCGCTGCTATTGAGTGTCCTGGGGGAATAAAGAATCCCCAGTGACATCTTTTTCTGGTGGACTGTCTGTCCATCCCCTCTGCCCATCACTTCCAGGTCTGGAACCTTTCTCTCCCCTGGTTGGGATGCTCGTCTGCCAGCTTGGAGCCTCCCGTCCTATGTAAGGAACCATCCCCTCTTCTGGTCAGGATGCCAATCCAACCCATGTAGGATTTACACTAGCTATGTTAAAAGAAAAAATAGAGAAACCTACAGTAGAGCATATTTTAGGCTAACAACTAAAACAAGTACTCAAGTCACATTGTTAGTAATATAGAATTGCACCTAATAAAGTTTGCGACTCTGCTCTTTTTTCTGTATTTAGTGCTTCTGTCCTACTGTTATTACTATACCTGTACATTTATTGTGTTGCGCTTATCTGAATATGTGTAAAAATCACAATCTCAAAAGCTGGGAGTTTGCGTACTACTTTGGCCCTTAGTTATATAGAAAGCGTTGCTGTGCACTGAAGTTCTGGGGTATTTTTCGTACGTGGATTACTCGTTTAGCCGGATGTAATTGTTGATGATTTGGCATGATCCTGGATCTGTCGGTTTTTCAAAACTCTTGCTGGGTGTGTTGTCATAGCAACACAACCTAATCCTCAAACCTGCTCGGATCAGGTTTGTTCGATGTAAACAAGGATTAGCTCACACACTTAATCACTGTCCGTGCGTGGAATTCATTCAGTCATGGCTTCACTGTTCATGAATGAGTGACCAATTGATATTGGTGCGCAAATTATAAGAAGAGAATTTCATATAGAGAGGGTTTTGCGCGATCGGCAATATCCTTTATTGCTCCCGGAGGAAATTCTTTTCGAAAGATACTGCTTTAGCTGAGGGGGAATATTGTACCTAAAAGATTTATTTTTATATTCGAAGTCAAACTAGGCAAAGTCGGGCTCTCACAACCACACAGACAGTATGCATTGCTTTGAGGTTTTTGCAAGCAGCACTTTTTTTATATACTGTAGGCGATGCAGAAAATCTATCTAAAAGTGCAGTTTGCTAGGCAATTCATAAAGTCTGTCTGGCTCTGAAATATTTCCTTCGGGTTTTCATTGTGTTTCCTGGACACCTGCATGTGCAGACAATAAAAGAGGCGTTTCATGCCATTGCAGGTAGGCAACACACAGGTCAAATCACCCACAGTTCCATGAAGAATCTCACAATCAGCCTAACATTCTCATTACCCAGGATTTCCAAATGTGATTGGGGCACTGGATTGTACGCAGATCCAAGTAATCAGACACAGTGTCTTCATCAAATATTTGACCTTCGTCAATATCTCGTTGGTCAGACACAAGTTCTAGGGATATGACATTCCCTGCAACTGATGCAACAAAAAAGAGGGCTATATGGAACATACCTATGGCACACATCGATGACAAATATATGCAGTGACCATCCTTTACCTGAAATGAAGTGACCACTGCATCCTGCCACTGGTTCTGAGGAGGAGCTTCCCCCTGGAATGCCCTCAGAAACAGGGCGATGGGCATTTTGCTGGAGAGCCAACTCTTCTGCAGGGGTTAGGTCTGGACCGCATGGACCTCCACCTGTTTTTTGCTTGTCTGCCTTCTTATTAGCTTTAGAATTAATGTTTTTTATATTATATATGATTCTTTATGTCAACAATTCTTTAAATAGTTATATACCAGTATTTACCAGTTTGAAGTACAGTATATTCTTGTACTTCACTTTAACCTGTTCCCATGTTCTCCTTGTGTTCACGTTTGATCTGGAATTATGACATATTAAATAATAATTAATTACACATAGGAAATGAAACACTACATTCAGTAAGTACAATGCACACTACTTAGCGCTTAATTTGTCGGCCACTTTTTGCCAGCTGTCTTTTCTGGTTCTGGGCTGCTTTTGCAGTGTTACCCCTTGTGCATATTAAATGTTGAAATTCTTCATGTCCTTCAAATAAAAGGTCTTGCTCCGCTTGTGTGAAAAAAAAAAATGCACCCGTTCTTTCATCATTTTGTTACAGCCTATCAAAGACTTGCTGATCATGTTTTCTAGACTCAATATATATGGGCTTTTCAATCAGCACAGGCGCGCGCATTCATCTCGGATGATTAGATCCAGCTAAACTAATCTCCTACACTGCTGCGTTTTGAAAAACTGAGTTATCCCGGATTAGTTTCACCGGCATTAACTCATCCAAGATCAGGCATCTGATCTCAGATGATTTAAGTGACGTATGGAAAATACTCCCCTGGTCTACTACCATACGTAGTGTGCACACTCTGCGAATGCCTTCAAGTCACAGATGCATGCAGTTTTGGAAGATGACAAAGCACATCAACTGTGGATTTTGGACATCAGATTAAAGCTAGCAAGAAAAGTAAAAGTGTTTTAAAAAGGAATATGTGGCTGCTAAATATACGTACACCGATAATAAAGAAATGTTTTGTTTTCAGAACTATGGGATATTGGCTAATGGTAGGCATTTTAATGGTTTGCCGTGTGATTGTCACTGTGGCTACAAACCAGGGCAATGTGATAACTATTGCTAATATTTAAAACAGCACCACAAACATTAGATGGTGAATGCCTGCCAAAGCTGAGATTAAAAAAACTATTTTGAGCAAGTTCCATTGCAGGCAACCATCGGTTTCTGATTTGTTTGCCAGTGAAAAGATATATGAGAATGATTTATTGAATAACAAGGAAAACAATTACCAGTGTCATTATTTTCCATATAATAAAATTCATTGTGCTGATATGCACTATAAAGTGGTGTACACAAGGTTTTCTACTGCTAAAAACTGACAGGAGTGATGCATTTCAAGCATAGTGCCATTCCCCAAGTAGCTGCATAGACAGCGAGCCTTTAATATAGCCAAACATACTGTTGATTTATTGACTGCCATTTCATAAAAGCCTTACCACTCTCACATCAATCTGAAATACCTACCTTCCCAAGCTTATACTTCTACCTATCTGTGATCAGCATAGCAGAGCATTTCAGAACAACTGAACCAACGACAACATGCTCAAACAAGCTGGATACCACAAACACCTCAGGTTATTGCAAAACAATGGTCACACAATTTTGACCTTAATTTTATTACTATTAGTAAATAATTACCTTTTATTATTAGTGAATTTAATTAAATAATGATTTTAGATTATACCTTTGCTTTTAATTATATATTTATTAATATCCACTGCTGCCTTAAAAAAACAAGCAGAGAACAGGAAAAGTAAAAATTAGTATGAGCAAATTTATTAATAGCAATTCAATAGATAGTTTATTTAAATTCTACATCATTTGTATTGGTTAGTCTTTTACAGTTTACTATGTATTCATTTTTTTAAATCAGTTCTTAATATTTCTGACGTTTCCCTGCAGAGGTGTTATACAGTATGCTTCAATAGTTGATCCACTGAATTTATAATTGGAATGATTATGATGACTACAGCATAAATTTTTGTGGTTTACAATTCACTTCTACAGTAAACATGAAATATATCTTTATATATTACCACAAACAGAAATATTCTAAATTTAACAGAACTTCTCAGTCCTTGTACCCATGAAAATGACCTTATAAACATCTAATAGTATGATTTCATTAAACAATACTAACAGCTTACAGCCTATATTGTTTTATGATATAACACAACATTCTAAAAGCCACTCACCAGTCTGTATGGATGTGGCAGTGATGGAGAGAGTGGGCAGTCTCAAACGTTTCAGTCTACACATTTCAGAGAAACTAAACTGGTCACAAAACACTACTGCAATCACCAAAAAAAGCAAAGCAGTGCCTTCACTTCCTCAGATGCTTGAGGAAGAGTGGTATGCAGAAACAAATACTGGTGAGCTTCTACCACAGCATTATTGAGTGTGTATTGACAGGAAAGAATCACATTCTGGTATGGGAGCACCAAAGCCTAAGAAAAGAGATCACTACAAAGCGGGTTGAAGCAGGCGCAACATGTCACTCTCTGTTCATTGCTCAATAGAGTCCACATATACCAAATGCTGCAGAAAGCAGACTGATGCAATTCTATGCAGCCCTATTCACCCTGGACACAGTCTGTTTTTCAAACTGATATCAGGCCCTAGGTAGGTTAGTATCAAAGCTATCACCTTTTGGTTCAATAATAGTTGTTACCCTCTCCAGTTCGTCTTCTCAATAATGTACACTACAATTAGAATAAAATGTAGATTAAACATCAATCAACATACTACCTAATCTTTAAGTGTTCTGTACTGTATTGCATATGGGTGACATGTACAGTATCTATATATATATATATATCTATAAAAGTCAAAGCATGTATGTATGTATGTTCCAGCATCACGTCCGAACGGCTGGATCGATTTTCATGAAACTTGGTACACATATTTGTCAATGGTTGACTAAAAATGCTGTAGGGTGAAATCAGCCTTAACCCATCCCTTTCTGGGTAGGGTGGGGGGTGATCTTACGGTCTTGTATGCACAATATCATTCAGTTGACACTCTGAATGACCACCAGAGGGCAAACTGGAGGTGACTGCCAGCATTCTTTATGTTTGAGCACCACTGCACCCCTGTTGCTTTTGAAATTAAATAGAGTTCTACTCATGCGAGTGTGTGTGTCTGTCTGGCCTGGAAGTGAGATGTAGAGTCAGGTTGAGGGCTCCAGCTCCGAGAATACGCAAGCGAGGCCAGCACACCGGCAAAAGGAAACCTCTGAAGAAAGACAGTTGCTTAGCCGCTAATGCAGAAATGATGCAAGCATCATAGCAGAGAGATGCCCAGAATAGTTCTGACGATTTCAATACTTTCTAGGATCCCGTGCTTTCAACAGCACAGGCTTGCACAGTTAGTATATAGCAGGCGACTACTAGCATTCTTTATGTTTAAGCAGCACTGCATCCCTGTTGTTTTTCAAATTAAATAGAGTTGGCCGGTTCTGAGCGTCAACTGGATGATAACATACATACAAGAACGCAAGACATTGAACATTAGTAAGTGTTTATTGTTTGTTAATTTATTTTCATTTTTAAAGTTGTTTTTATTTAATTATGTTTTTCTCAAACATTTAAAAAAAAAAACACTTTATTTTCCTCCCAGGCAATGCTGGGTATTTCAGCTAGTTAAAGTTATAAACAAAACTAAATTTTGAGACTACCCATCCATCCATTATCCACACCCACTTTGACTATGTCATGGTCCATCGTAGGTGCACCCCAACAAACACAGCCTTTCAACCTTGTGCAGCATCTCCATCTGAGAGACAAACTAGAGTAGCAAGAGAAAAATCCATGAAATGGGGGGATGTGAAAGCTCCACACAAACAATAGAGATTTAAATCGGGTCTTCTGGAGATGTGAGGTTGTTGCCTTAATTTCCAAAACACAATGCTTCCTTTAATTTTAAGACAATTTAAAAAAATAATTTTATAAGAGACACGGCTCGCCATCTTACTCAAGATGACAAGAGGTTAGATTATGTCCCAAGTACATCACAGCCATTGTTGGGCCCACTCACACCTACAACTATTCTCATTCCAGAAGAGACCATTTAGAGTCAGCAGTCAACTTAACCTATATGTCTTTAGGATGTTGGGGTAGTGGTGTTGGCGTGGGGGATGACAATCTGAGTACACAGAGAAAAACCCACACAGACAGTGAATTGGCCAGGATTCAAACTCAGTATCCCAGTGTGCCAGTGTACAGCCCAGATTTAGCCTGCATTAAAGAAATAATCAGAGAAATGAAGAGCAGACGTAACATTAGTCCAGGGTCTAAGGAAATGTGCATATGAAAGAGCACGCACCACTGGCAGCTTCTTGCCAGATGTGACTGACAGTCAAGCCCTGTATTTTTTCATTTGATTATTTTGTTCTCAAACAAAAGAGAGTCTTTTCCTTTAAAGCTTTATAATATACTTAATGTGAGACCAAAGAAAAATGTAGTGTAGAATTCAATTATAACTTTGTGTTTGAAGTCATTCAATAAAAAGAGTTTGGATACATGTGCAGGATCTCCTGTATGTAATCAAATAATAGTTTGAACTGGATCTTCTAATTAATCATTTATTCATGGTTTGTAGTATTTTCTTTAAGCTAATTTATATTTTAACTACCAGTGGGTGTTTACTCTGTCTGAGCACATTTAATAGTAGAATCTATAGTAGTATGTCACATGTAGTTTACTGAAATTAGCTTTTTTTCATTCATTTATACAGATGTGTTTGTTTAGGGTTCAGAAACTAAAAGCCCATCTCGTACTGACTTGTCTTCATGCTTTAAGCAAGAGTTAAGCACAGAGAATAGGAAACACGAACAAATTGAAACAGTAAGAAGTTTCAAAGCAAAGAAGCATGTGAATCACAGAAAATTCACAAAAAAAATCAAATCCATAAAAACTAAGGTTGAATATGGGTTATAGTGATAACAAATAGAAGCTGTATAAATGCCTTTGATAGCACTAGCAATAACCTGAAAAATGGCATCAGGCATTTCACAGTACATCTGTACTTCCAAATACTAACAGACATGACAGCACTCAGTGAATATACATACAGTCGTGGCCAAATGTTTTGAGAAGGACACAACTATTGGTTTTCACAAAGTCTGCTACTTCAGTGTTTTTAGATCTTTTTGTCAGGTGTTTCTATGGTATATTGAAGTATAATTACAAGCATTTCATAAGTTTCAAAGGCTTTTATTGACAATTACATTAAGTTTATACAAAGAGTCAATATTTGTAGTGTTGGCCCTTCTTTCTTTTTCAAGACCTCTACAGTTCACCCTGCCATGCTGTCAATCAACTTCTGGGCCAAATCCTGACTGATGGCCGCCCATTCTTGCATAATCAATGCTTTGAGTTTGTCAGAATTTGTGGGTTTTTGTTTGTCCACCTGCTTCTTGAGGATTGACCACAAGTTCTCAATGGGATTAACGTCTGTGGAGAGTTTCCTGGATATGGACCCAACATTTCGATGTTTGTTCCCTGAGCTACTTAGTTATCACTTTTGCCTTATGGTATGGTGCTCCATTGTGCTGGAAAAGGCATTGTTCGTCACCAGACTGTTCTTGGATGGTTGGGAGAAGTTGCTTTCGGAGGATGTTTTGGTACCATTCTTTGTTCATGGCTGTGTTCTTAGGCAAAATTGTGAGTGAGCCCATTCCCTTGGCTGAGAAGCAACCCCACACATGAATGGTCTCAGGATGCTTTATTGTTGGCATGACACAGGACTGATGGTAGTGCTCACCTTTTCTTCTCCAGACAATCTGTTTTCTGGATGCCCCAAATCGGAAAGAGGATTTATCAGAGAAAATGACTTTACCCCAATCCTCAGCAGTCCAATCCCTGTACCTTTTGCAGAATATCAGTCTGTCCCTGATTTTTTTCTTGTAGAGAAATTGCTTCTTTGCTGCCCTTCTTGGCACCAGGCCGTCCTCCAAAAGTCTTTGCCTTACTGTGTGTGCAGATGCACTCACACCTGCCTACTGGTGGTGCCCCAATCCCACAGCTGAATCAAATTTAAGAGACGGTCCTGACACTTGCTGGACTTTCTTGGTTGCCCTGAAGCCTTCTTCACGACAGCAGTGGAAATGGGTTTTTTGGGATTAAGTTCATTTTCATGGCAAAGAGGGACTTTGTAATTTATTGCCATTGATCCGATCACTCTTCATAACATTCTGGGGTACATACAAATTACCATCATAAAAATCGAGGCAGCAAACTTTGTAAAAATTAATATTTGTGTCATTCTCAAAACATTTGGCCAAAATTATCGATCACATAACAATTCACTCCTATTAATGTAACATAACTGATTTAGATAAACACATTTGGCTTTACCAGTTAACTAATAGCTTGGCCCTATTAGCGAACCTCAAAGGAATCCGTCCACAAGACATGTCTTACAAAATACATTGCAATAGATGATACACTGCAAACATTAACACTGAATAAGTCCAGCAGAGAGTAACAGCCTAGATGAACAGAAATTGGCGTGTTCACCTTAATAAAATGAGAAGTGTCTCTGTGATTGGCTTTGTGTCTGTGTGCCTGTCCTGTTGCTAGTCTTAAGAATAAAAATTTAAAATATGCAAAACATGTAAAAGAAAGGTTGAAGAAATCAAAAAATGATTATAAAATACCAAATGGGGTCTAAAAATAAAAAACATAACTCTCTATTTGGCCTATTCTGTTGTCTGACATTATATGCTATCACCAGCAGCATGATAAAGACTTTCTTGCACCCACTCAGGCCATGTGAACAAATTTTAGAGCTGTAATGCCAATCACTGATAACTTCAGATAGTAGTCAATGGATTAGTGAAAATAATAAATTGATGCTTATGTTGGGAAACAAAAGCTCTGACACACACTAGCCTGGAATTGCTAAATCAGGCTAATGTGGTAGCAACGCCCAATGCGTTTCTCCAGCAAAGCTAAAAGATTGTAAAAGTGGTCAGTTCTGTGGCCAGGTGGCTCTATTTGAAGAGTAAAAGGGATCAGGTGTGTATTATTATACCACACCAAATGGACATCACATGTATAAAACAATAAACTTTAGGTTAACATTGATTACTTAGATTTCAACCTGTCTATGACGGGTAGCATAACTAGTATAAACATAAAGAAAGAATGTCTATAATAATACACAGTGTTCATTTTAGCTTTTATCAGGTATATAAACCTTAACTGTAAGAGTTTAATTCAAAATATGGTGCAATTTGCATTTCTTCTATTTACAGCTCCACTGTAAATACAATACCAACTTACTGTATGTTTGCGTTGCATAATAGCACAGTTTGTTCAAACACATCTCTAGTTAGCTAATATAGGACAGACACTATTGTGGAATAATTTACAGTAAATGAAGTGTAATATACATATCTTTTTGTGGGCGGCACGGTGGCGCAGTGGTAGCGCTGCTGCCTCGCAGTAAGGAGACCCGGGTTCGCTTCCCGGGTCCTCCATGCGTGGAGTTTGCATGTTCTCCCCGTGTCTGCGTGGGTTTTCTCCGGGTGCTCTGGTTTCCTCCCACAGTCCAAAGACATGCAGGTTAGGTCGATTGGCGATTCTAAATTGGCCCTAGTGTGTGCTGTGGGTTGGTGCCCTTCCCGGGATTGGCTCCGGCAGACCCCCGTGACCCTGTGTTCTGATTCAGTGGGTTGGAAAATGGATGGATGGATATCTTTTTGTAAAGTAGGACTTATCATAGGGTAGAATTTCAAGATTTCTTTAAAAAATGAAACAAAGCTAAAATGTTGTGTATTTTAGACAGTAACTATAAGATCTCAAAATTTATTGCCATGCCTTAATTCATTTCTCTTGCTCTGGGACCCATGCTTGACTTGGATAGACTTCAGATTAGGATAAGTGGGTTTGAAAATGGACAAATGTTGGAAATTTTGTATTATAATATTTCTTTATTATAGTATATGTAATTATGATTATTAATGTATGATATTCATTTATTATTGTGCTTTATTTAACATTTTCACTTGTGCTGGGCAGACAGAAATGGGTTAGGATAAACATGATGGGCTTTGTTTTTTCAGACACCAATATGTTCTTTATATGTGTGAATTTCTGATTTGATAATCTTGTGCTGGTTTAAATGCCAGAATAGTGTAAAAAGAAAAAAATGATTGTAATTGTATTCTGGAAAAAGGAGAATGGCACCTACTGTAATGCTTCCTTCTAAAGCTGCTTTGTAAATATATAACTAAGCTTTGGTAACATTTTGTTAAAAAGAGAAATGTATCAGTGATTTAGAGTTAGATATTTCATTATGTTTTATCTCACAGTACGTACATTTGTGTGTGCATTTTTTCCTTTAGTATCCTGAACTAATGGTTGCTTCATACAACAACAATGAAGATATGCCACATGAACCTGATGGAATTGCACTAGTGTGGAACATGAAATTCAAGAAGACTACGCCAGAGTATATATTTCACTGTCAGGTAGAGTCATACTTATTGTCATAGTATTTTATATGCAGCAATCTATTGTTTTAACACCATCCACACTTAAAACTTAATGTTAATGCATAGTTAAATACAATTTGCAAGCAGTGCAAAAATTCATCAAAAAATGTACCCTATGAAATACATGAGAGGTTGAGGTTTGAGAAGTCATCCCCATTATAGAGAAATAGAGGAGAAAAAAAACAACTTTAGAGGGCTTTCTATTCTTACTCATAATACTTTTTGGTGTTAAGTAAAAATTTAATGCACAGTAGTGGCATACATTTAAGACTGGTGACCAAGCATTCACACAAAGGCTCTTTTAATGGTGTCCAACCTGCAGTTATTTATCACCTAAGTAAGCATTATCAGTTTCCGATTACAGAATTGCCTGAAATGAAAGTGAAATTTGTTTGGAATTACTGAAGATAGGAAATCACCGCCAGTCCTATAGAAGAGCAGCTAGTTCAAATGTTTTGATCCAACAATGTTTTTGGAATGCTTCACCCTTCACTCTGAACCAGGCTATATGAACAGTTTGCTTTAAAATAAAAGTCATGTAACTTCTTCGTTTGGCTA
The DNA here is from genome assembly GCF_900747795.2 of Erpetoichthys calabaricus. Lineage (NCBI taxonomy): Eukaryota > Metazoa > Chordata > Cladistia > Polypteriformes > Polypteridae > Erpetoichthys > Erpetoichthys calabaricus. Next base: position 62,335,875 of record NC_041406.2, on the reverse strand, counting down.
AATAAAAACAGAGGACAAAAACTGTTTGAGAAAACACAGTGCTATGGCAACAGCAACATTGTTTTCAGGAATGCATGATTACATTTATACCAGTCTGCCATGTTTTGTTTTTAAGCAAGCAGAGTGCCATTTTATGTACTGCCATGCAGCCATCCCTTTTAATCACACGTTTGTTGCTGCTTGGAGCCTGCAGTGGGCAAAAGGTAGGATTCAACACTGCACAGGACACCATTCCGTGACAGATTTAATATAATGTGTGCTGGAAAATTGTTATCAGTTTTATGAAAATGTTTGCTTTTTTGGCACTTCATAAGACCTAGCATGATGTCAGATGATTTTAAATATGGTATTGCTAAAAATAAAGTTGTGCTCAAAATGTTTGCAATTACTGTATTTAACATGAGCAAAAGCATGGACAAATCTTGTAATTTTTGCCATTACTCAAGTATAAAAGTTGAAAATGCACCAGCAGTTCAGGAGTACTTGATTCCATCAGATTATATAAGATGCCAGATTTCTCTTCAATGAGCTGGGAAATATAAAAGCACTAAAGTACAATGCTATAGTGTGCTAAAACCTTACAATTTTTTTTAATTATGACATTCAACAGCAGCTAATGAAAATAGAATGAATGTTATATGATTTATAAAGTTTCAAATTATATAACATAGCATAACCTGCTTAATCCGATTCAGAATCAGAGCCTATTCTGGTGTTTTACAGAGTGCAAGGCAGGACACATCTCAAACAGCACAGCAATCCACTCACACACAGTAAACTAGATATGATTTGGAATTATCAGATAACCAATCGCCAATATACTAATAACCCAATTGTGCTTCACTCACTCAGAATATGGAACCAATGTAGGAAGCATTTTAAGATGGAGAATCTTTTATCTGTGGCACCTCTGCATGAGAACCACCTTTTTCAACCCTCGCAAACATGTGCAGTTTTTAATATCTGGAAAACATTTGGGATTAAATTGCTTAGAGATCTGGACATAGGCAACATCTTTGCATCCTATGAACAATTACATTCCAAATTTAATTTTCCAGAAACACATTTATTTCACTATCTTCAAATTAGAAACTTTGTTAAACAGAACCTGCCCGATTTTCCGACCTTCCTCTATGCTGGAAAAATATTGCTGTCTTGAGGACTCAGCCAGCATTTCTGCAATATATAAATTTATTTTACAGTCCCTCCCTTTCAAAGATCCAAGAGGACAATGGGAAAAGGATCTCTCACTCAACATATCAGAAAAGGAGGGGAAGGTAGCAATGCAGAGAATTCATTCGAGCTCCATATGCGCAAAGCATACAATTATTCAACTAAAAATTATATATCGAGCACATGTGTCTCGCTTGAAATTGTCCAAAATGTTTCCAGGTCAAGATCCAACCTGCGAACACTGCAATCAAGTTCCAGCCTCACTGGGTCACGTGTTTTGGGCCTGCACCAAAGTAACATCATTCTGGACAAAAATTTTTAAATGCCTTTCAGACAGCGTTGGTGTCACAGTCCCTCCTAACCCATTAACAGCTGTGTTTGGTGAACTTCCAGATGGGCTTAAAATGGAGAACGACAAACTGTGATTGCCTTTACTACACTATTGGCATGCAGACTTAATTTGCTAAACTGAAAGAATCCTAACTATTCTGTTTTAAGTCAGTGGGTAACTGATTTTTTATATTATTTGAAATTGGAAAAAATCAAATTCTCACTTAGAGGATCTGTGCAGAACTTTTTAAAAACCTGGCAGGATCTAATCAATAATATTTTAGAATAAGCTTGTAAAGCACTGAGGAAGTAGATTCTCTCCCCATTTCTTTTTGTTCTCCATTTATCCTTATCCGCCTATTAAACTCTTCAATTTATTTACTTTTACTATTTTTAAGTTTTAGTCCGTTGGCCATGCTCGCTTTCTCAGGGGTGGGGGTGGATTTGTTTTCAATCCTATTTTTTTTTTTTTGTAAAAATGTATCTATTTGTATGGAATGATTACAATAAAATCAATAAAATTTAAAAAAAAAAAAAAAAAAAAAGGAATTGTCAGATAACTCAATACCCATGTGATTGGAGATGCGGGAGGAAGCCTATAGTCATCTGATGGTAATTGTGCACAGACATGAGGAGAATGTACAGACTCCACATGGGAAACAATCAAGCATGATATTCAAACCCAATACTCTGTATCCATTAGGGACCATACTGCCAAATTTTCAGATTGAATTTTCCAAATATTCTGAAGGAAACATTGTCAAAGATCTTGTCTGCTGTTATTATCAGTAACAGCTTCTGCATCGTGTAGTCTGTTAGGATCTCATTTGGATTTAACAGCATCAATTTTCATCATAAGAGTCACACAGAACCTAATTTCACACTATTAGCATAAATGATTAATTAAAGCATGTTTTTCTTTTTCATTTTGGAATGCATTCAAAAATTCATTACATAGCAGAAGACAACATATTGCGCCTAAAGCTGCTGGCATGTTTGACAGTTCAACATGATATGTACTAAATGTAAACAAACAACATATTTCCTTAATAATATTCTTCCCACATCCCAAGGATGTTTGTGTAATAGAAAAGTCCTCTGTTGTGGAAGTATGTGTGAGTGCACCCTCTGATGAACTGGTGACACCCAAAATTGCCAGATCTGAAACTGTGTAAGCCCATACTGGAATAAGGAGGTACGGAAAATTATTAAATGAAGGAATGGATGGAAATCACATAAGTAGCATATCTTTTGTACATGTTAATATTATCCATATATAATTTTGATAACTCTCTGTATATTTTCAGATCTTGTGTTACTGTGATTCGTAAGACACAAATTAAGAGTTAGTTGCTTATGTAAATCTGAAGCATATCTTTGCCATTTGAGGTATGTGGTTCACTGAATTCTTATTCTGTTGCAGATGTTTGTTAACAATGCTTGCTTCTTTGGCTAGTTTTGTCCTAATTTTTTTTCCATAGGAAATAATTGTTGAAGAGACTTCTTTTTTTTCTCTGATTGCAAATCATGAGCACCACATGCTAGTTTGTGCTTGCATTGATTTGCAGAACAGAGTTCAAAGCTGCACTCCACCATTTCAATGGTGAGCAGACAATATGTGGCTTCTAATGCACAGCTCAAGGATTCACTCTCAGGTTCTTCTGCTCTGGTGATTGCTCTTTCTCACTGATCCTAAGAATGACCTTTTCAATTAGACAAGAGGTTTAACGATGCCCTGCTCAGCTTCTAAATAGACTTGTCAATTCTATGCATACTGGTGAGACCATCATTTGCAATTTTGTGTTGGTAGCGTACATTTGATTTATTTGTCTATTTGTGAGGGAATAGTCAAGTCAGGTAATATTGGTAACATAACTAGCAGTATTTTGTTTATTACTCCTATAAAACTTGTGTTCTAATATTGCAGGCTAATTGTCATGAAGTTCTATCCAAGTGAATTTAAACACAATTTAAACACAATGGTTTATTAAAAGCTAATAGCAATTCATTTTGTCCTTAAAAAAGCTGAAATAAGATCATTTGTAATTTGGAATAAAAAAACCTCTTGGGGTTGTTTTACATGTTCTTTCCTAATGTTCTAATAATTTAAAATGCTATACAAATGGTATTGCCTTCCATAGTTCTGATTAATTTCATATGACTCCAGTTGAATTAAGAAAAACAACACAATAAAGTAGTTTGAGACACTGTCAGCTTGGATAAATGCTCTCTTATTCCCATGAGAAATACATTATAAAGACATTTTTGCAATAAAAATTGTGGTCTACCACTTCCTAATCCCGCCAGCCACATATGCTTGCCCACCCACATGGTCTTATATTTTATGGGTTTTATTTCCTATGCTTTAACATTACAGACACATAACACTGCTTCTGCAAAGGCAGCATTTTTAATTGTGCATCAGGCTTATAGTATATGTGACTTCATCACAATTGTGATGCCAAGTCACTAAAATAAGACCTAAATATATCACTTTTTTAAATAAGTCAACTTTGTATTTATGGTATTTTATACCATGTATTTTATTTTTGTGTATAATATGTGATAGTTTATGAGAGAGTTATTTTTTCTATTGGAATATGTATTCCATATGTTACTATTATGTTAGGAAGCAGACATTTCCCCTCCAAGTCAATTTTGCCTTTGACATTTTATCCCAGACAGCTTGCCTCCAAGATGCTGTTGGCACAAAGTGAAGACTATAAAACTACCAGGCATTGTTAATTTCATGCATCCACTTTCAAACCCACTTAATGTAATCCAGGATTGTTATTTGATGGTGGGGGTTTTGGTGGGAGTGGAGGCCTATCCTGGCAGCAGTGGGTGCAAGGAAGGATCCAACCCTGGATTGTAGGGAACAGCCCTGTCTTGGGTGGCAGTACATTGCAGGTCAAAAAAGAAGTTTTTTTTCTTAATTTTATTAATATTTTATATGAATATATACTGGCTCAGTGAGTAATGTTACTGCTACTCAGCATCATTTAAATCAATTCAGTCCCATCTTTGGCCCTGTCTGTGTTGAGATGACATTGCCTCTTGTGTCAGAGAGTTTGTTTTTGGCTGATTGGTGACTTCATATGCACCTTATTTCCTGCAACAAGAGTTCTAACTGAATGCTTGGTGTCCACTAACCAGTGGAGGTCCCAAACTCACACAAAGAATATGTTTGTTCTGCACTTCATCCATAAAACAGTTATACAGTTGAGGGCCTCTAAATGACTAGACACAGCATTAAAACGTTTTCGCTAGTCTATGATTAATAAAGTTTCCAATTCTGTTATTCAGTTAAGGGTCATGGGAACTGTTATCTGTCATATTAAGTGGGAATCAACTCTGGACTGCAAAACAGCCCCTCTTAGGCCGGGGTTATACGTCACGCGATGCATGCTGCAGCGGATGCTCCTGCTACACAAGCGTTGTACTGTTTATACTTGTGCGCGTACTTTACGTAAATCTGGAGGAATCCACCAGGTGGCAGTGCGAGATATTATCATGGAAGAACAGGTTTGGCTTCGCTGTGTTGTGAATTGCCTGGAACATCCATTAAATTCCGATGACACCTTACCGTAATATCTCTGAAAAGGATGTTTAATGATTAAATCCGTCAGTCCAGGGATTTGTCCATTTCAGCTAGCATTGGGAACGAGGCAGAAACAATCCCTAGACGAGGCATCAGCTCATCACAAGGTGAATACAAGCACCCACATACACTAGCGTCATTTTAGTATAACCAAATCTGCATATCTTTGGAAGGAAACCCAGCAGGAAAACATGCAAACTCCAGGCAGGGAATATCAGCGGTGTGACTCCCTGCGAGACAGAAGCGCTACCGCTCTGCCACCGTGTCACCCCCATGGGTGTAATTATTAACAGTATTCATTATTTAAACAGAATTACCGATTTATCTGTAAAATGTAACATACATACTTTAATGTATTTCATCATGAAAGTGATATCAAGTATTAATCTAAGGATTCTAAATGTGCAGAGAGTTGGAATATCATACATTTAATGTGCGCAGTGTGGAGATCTATTGCTGGCGATCTGCTGCTGTCAGGACCGGAGGAAGCCCTAGAAAGAAAGACGGCACAGAAGACGGTATGTGAGACTTTTAAAATGTATCGTGTCATTACGATCGGGAATATGTGATGCTTGAATATAAAAGCACCACGAATACATCTGTATGTTGGCATTTTGCTTCACCACATCGAACCATACATCAAACATCGAATCGCACACACCAATCTCGTAGGATCCGCAAAGCGGCTTTCTGTCACATGTAGATAGTAAACAGAGACTTTGACGTCACATTCCGACTTTTAGCACACTGCGCCCCCCGACTTTTTGCTGGTACTGCAACTCACACACGCGTCGCATTAATTTCTGAGGACTTGCTCAGAGGACACATCAAATGAACGCTAGGAACACGTGGCAGCCATGATGCGGGCGCGTACACGTTCTGAGCGTGAAGTATAAACGAGCCCTTAGGATACACTCACACATATTATTATATATGACTTATTTACACCTGACACACATGATTTTGAGATGTAGGGAAAAAATGGCAAGCTAAGATGGGGAGGAAATTTAAATTCCATACAGAATTAAGTGAAAGGTACCAGAGCTGTCAAGAAGCAGTGGTGACCATTGTGCCATCCTACTCATAATCATTAATTCTTAAAAACAATGTATGAAAGGATATCTCATGGAGCTATTCTGTCTCAGGGTTTAAATGAGTTTTATAGGTTATCCATCTAGCCAGTTTTATAGTAGTGGGGATCCTGACATGGTTAAGTGCTAGTCAGAAAGCAGAACTTAATATGGTTCTGATCTGTCACCAGGCAGATTTACTCACTACTGCTTCTTTCGGCTGCTCCTGTTAGGGTTTGCCACAGCGGATCATCTTCTTCCATAACCAGGCAGATTTACTTACTAATTAGCCTAATTTGCATGTCTATGGAATATATGAAGAGAGCCAAAAAATGCACTTGAAAATCGAGACAACATGCAGCCTCCACCAAGCAGTGTCCAAGGTTGTGAGCTTGTGTTATGAATTTCAGTGATATGAGTATCAGCACGTTTTCATACAAGTACTCAGGGATGAGTTTTGGGGAGCAGCAGTAGAGATCTATTTATATATTTATTTTTTCATTAAGAGCATGTCAAAAAGATAGTCCATTGATGCAAAGTCCAGTAGTCAGTATTCGCAAGTCAAAATCAGCTTCCGATCTAATTTGACTTGTTCAAGTCTTTTGTAACATCTTACCTTTATTTTACACAAGGTTTTAACATCCTTAGGAGTGCAAGGTAATCTTATGTAAGTTATAGGGTGCTACGGTGTTATGGAAAATTCATTATTTTTTTTTTGTTTTGTAGAATGTTATGAGGATGTGTTTATTCAAAACAGATGAATAGCATCAAACACGGAGGTGCTATGTGAAAATGAAAGCCTTGCTACTGTGTACTTCTGACCAGCATCATACAAAACTGACAGTTCTCATAAGACAGACACACTTAGACAGTGTGCGCATAATGGTAAAATGGCCATTTCATCTTTAAGGTAATTGCATGATGTGAACAAATTCACCATGATACCACAGAACAACAGCCTAGCTCTACTTAGTTAAGAGCATGAAAGGCATCCACAATTATACAGCAGTACTGACCTTTACACTCTTCAGTGTTACTTCAGACACTCTTAAGTGTTCCTGAGACCTAGGAAAGCTCTACCAGCTGAGTGGGGCTTCTATTTATACTTTTTCTGCTGCTGTCTCTGCCCCCTTTCTCAAATCCTGATGAAGCTTGTTAAAGGACACTGCTCCCATTCCATACTTCAACCAAAGTATTTAGGGCCCCCCTAAATGTTACCTTTTTTGCATGTTCATATCGACCAAGTTTATCATAATTGTGGCATCCGTAAAAAAAAAAAAAAAAAAAAAATGCAGTGAATGGTGGCATTCTGACATCTTCATCATAATAGCAGAATATAAACTGTGATAGACGGCTGGCAGCTCAATCCGGCCCGGACGTCCCTGAAAGAGAAGAATGGAGGAAGGTAGCCTTTTCAGGGCACTGCCTCCCCCGGGACAGTAGGTGGCAGCTCCCCTGGACGGCAACGGTTCCCCGGATTCCCTCAGGGCATCCTGGGACATGGAGTCAATTTCCTCAGCCCTGTTGGGTGCCGTAGGTGCCGCCAGGGGGAGCTCACACAGAACCTGGGGACTCCTACTGTTACTACAACCCGGAAGTACTTCAGAGTCACAAGGATGGAAGCCCGCAGTACTTACGGGCTACTTGAGGACTGAGGATGTGGCATTTGACCTGGAAAAAGAGAAGGAGCACTTCCGGGTCAAGAACTATATAAAGGACAATGCGAGACCCAGCAAGAAGAGCCAGAGTTGGGAGGTTGGGTGACGAAGCTGCTGGGAGTGGAGGATTGTTTATTGGTATTGATTATTGATTTTTGTTGGAGAATTGTGGCACTTGTGGTGCTTTGTGCACTTATTGAAGAAAAATATTAAAGGTTTCTTCTTGGTGCTTTTACAAGTGTGTCCTGGACGTCTGTCTGGTGGGTTTCACGGGGCAACAGCGACCCCTAGCATCCACAAAACATTAAAGGTGTTTTTTCTTTTTTCAAACAGACCTGAGTAATTTAAGATGGAAAGTTATCTGCCTTTTAGCATCAACGAAAAGAATAGTCAATAAGCAGGTCTGACATATATTAATCATAAGAACTTAATACCAATCCATCCATCCATTTTCCAACCCGCTGAATCCAAACACAGGGTCACGGGGGTCTGCTGGAGCCAATCCCAGCCAACACAGGGCACAAGGCAGGAAACAATCCTGAGCAGGGTGCCAACCCACCGCAGCTTAATACCAATTCAAAACATTACTCAGAATTCTTAACAAAGGTCAAAACAAATTATAACCAATATGATCTTTTTCTTTTTTTTGTATTTTTCTTAAAATTATCTAGCTTAATGATATTGTGGTCATTGTTTGAGTTGATCCAAACGAAAGACATAAGTTTGTATACACCTGCATTTTTTAAATCTGTGATACGCTTACCTTATGCTTTGGACCACACTAGGTTAGCAGTGGCCACCATTGCTATTAGCATTATCATGGTGAACATAAAAACAATAAAAGTTTGTAACAACCAGAATAACAACAGTAAAAAATTCCAAAGATTAACTGAAATAAATCAGGACATTCTGCAATATGTTTCTGATAATTAGCAACAGGAAACAGATAAAACACTGACACTTAACAAAATATAAAAAACAGACAGACAGACAAATAATGATGCACAGAAAATGGAAGAAAATTCCATTTTAGATGAAGAAGGAGCAACTATTGTGGTAGAATACAAAAAAGGAAAAAGAAGATGACATTCATAGAACATTTCGTAACAGCTACAAGGTCAAAAGAAGGGCTGTGATGTCATAGATGCCCTCAAGAAATGAAACGGAAGCCTCCTTCAGCGTAAAAGAGCGTTCATTTAGCACTCAAGACTATGTTGCTAGCTTTCCTCTCCAAAGAAGTGTTAGAATTCATAAGGTAATAGGTGGATTGTGGCGAATGGTTCAGTTATAATGGTGCACTCGGAGTGAAGAAATGAGTGGTAGCCAAGCTAAAGTAGACATTGCTTTGGCCTATAAAATAGATCTGTAATTATACGATTTTTTGAGCACAACAAGGATAGCTGAACTTAAGAACTGTAATTGTACAAATAGAATAACTGCCATGCTAAATTATTATGTGTTGACAGTAGCAGATTTGGAACCGTTAACTTTAAGCTTCTTTTAAAATGAAATGGTGAATCACTATAAATAAACCATACCTGAAACTCGTTTTCTTTTTCTAAGAACACTAAAAGAAGCCAGTGCCTTGTGAATCATTAGACATACAGAGATTTTGATTTACAACTTCTATCAATAAATTTCAAAATCTCTTTAGTATTAGTAGAGTTTTTCTAATAGTAGTGAATGACAATACTGCGTTAATTTAAAATAAAAATGTAACTATCAAAAAAAACTATAATTATTTGAAACCTTGATGAAATGTATTATATACTGCAAACGTCTAAATTAGACATGAGTATGTATACACGCTGACATCATGCTTTGCACCACAATTGGTTCACTAAGCTAACAACAGTGTTGTGTCACAATGGTTTGTCATTGTATTTGATGACAGTTGCAGAAATTTTGAAAAATTAAAACCAAATTGTGAAAAAGGATAAAGATTCAAAAATGTGAAAACAAATGTTAAAAATGTGTTCAACAACGTCTCTCAGGCAGACGGGTTTGGAACCTCATTTATTTCATTAAGGCCAGATATTCAAATAACCTTAAAACAGGAAATAAGTTACAAAATTTTGAAATTAGCATTAACTAATTTCTGATTCCAAAACCAAGTAAGGCTTTGAAATTTCCCTGATCAAGTCTGGTCAGTTAAAATCTATAAAATATCTTGCAAATATCTCATCCAGGTGACCCTATAAGAAATTCCCCTAGGTTTTAATTATGGATATTAACTTTTTCTTTCATTAAAATGGCATTTTGTATTCCGATAAATAAAAGACTTGAAAGTGAACAACCTCATGAATAGCATTTTGCTTTTTCTTGTTCTTCGTTTTGTCCCCCATATCGGAGGTTACCACAATGGAGATGCTTTGCTCTTTTCCATCAGGTTCTATTTCCAGCCATCTCCTATATCCATTCTCCTGCATATCCTTCTTTTACAGCCTTTTCTGTCTCTTCATTCCATCAGCAGGTTTATGTTCTTTGCTTTTTGTTACCCGGTGCTCTTCTGTATTTTGCTCTTTCCTTATCTCTTATTTTTATCCACTAATCCTTCATATTCTCCTTGGTCAGCTCTTCTGTTTCAGCCAGCATATTTTCCATTTCCTTTCTGTTCTGATTCTCTATTTTTTACCCCCTTCCACCAGGTAATCTCTTTAGGTCTTCTTCTGTCATCTTTTCTAGCTTTCCCCATTTTTAGAGTTATTACTAATTTTGTGTTACTACTCCTTAGAAATACAGAGTTTTACTGTAACTCAGTTCTGATATGGTCTTTTTAACTATAATATAGTTTGTCTGTGTTCTCCCCCATCCAGAACTATATACAGTACATTGGTTTTTTTTCATTCACATTGAGTGTTTAAAATCTTTAACTCATGTCTTCTTGCAAACTCTTGTATGTTTCAGCTTTTTACAATTATCTCTCTTAATCCATGTCCACTATGCACTTCTTTCCAGCTTTTATTCCTGAATCTAATGTGATCATTCATGTCTCCTTCCAAAAAAAAAGTCCTCTACGTCTTTATTATCCCTCATTATCCCTTCTGCCTTTTTCTTCTCATCATTACATCATCACACTTGTGGCGCATAGCGTCTTATTGTATGTTCACTTGTATGTTTACTGTTCCCATTCCACAAACCTTTGATCTTCCTCAATCAATCTGTACTTCTATTCAGTTCCCCAACTCCCTTTTCAATTCTTGATCTACAGGTATTCCTATTCCATTTATTTTATCATCACTGCCATGATAGGACACTTTATAGGGGTTTTGTTTCAAACCTAGTTTTGTAAAACTTGACTTGTTTGTATGGAATGATAATAAACTCTTTATAATGTATACCCAGCTCTTTTACTTTGCTACCTATCAATTTGTTCTCTTGTAAAAATAATGTATTAATTGTTCTTGTCGCCATTATTTCCACTGGTTCTTGACTTCTTTGTGTTGGAGTCACAACATTTAGTATCACAGCTGTTTAACATGGCCCCTTCTCCTTCATCCTTCCTTTCATCAATCATCTATACCTTTGAGATGACAGAGCTTGCCCACTTTCCACAAGGTCTGGGCGAGGACCCTGTATGTTGTCTCTGGAGTAACACTCTTATGGACTGGATCACTTTTACTTTCATGTACTGTAATACTTTGACAATAAAGCTTTGAATTTGGAGTTTGTAGAGCCAAATTTCCTTGCTACTGCTAAACACAATTTTAAACTGTGTTTTGTGCTGGCCAAAAAGACAGAACCTGCAAGAGAATAGGTGGATTTGCTTGAAAAAGGCTTAACCTACAAGGCAGCAAGTGGTTTAAACTCAGAATCAGGGTAACCTAATTTAAGGTTTTACTCACACAGAAGTTATACTTCTGACTGCTTACTTCTAGAGCTTGCGTTAATGATTTTAAGCCTTTATGTCAAGTGAAGGCCACAAGCTGGATCTCGCTTTTCTCAAGCCAACCGACCATTTAGTTATTTTCTACAACTCTCCAAGTATTATAAACATTTTCCTCATTTTTAAGGATGTCAGGCTGTTTAACTGTTAACAAGAAATTATTAGAAACCACCATCATTGTGGCTAAATACTTATAAAGCAACATGGATAGAAACAACATTCATTTCTTGGGGAAAATAAATTAAATTTGTTTCACTGTAATTCAAATTGACCCAATAATAACAATAATTTCAGGCTCAAAGATGATTTTTCTGTAAGATTAAAAAAAGCCAAAAGTGCAGCTTTAGGAAAATTGGGAAGTGAATGATCAACAAACAAATGTGTTCCTGTCTGACTAGAAACTGAGGTCTTAACCATCAACAAAATGTTTCTACAAGTAATAAATCATTTATAAGATGCCATCAGCTGACCCTAATGCCCTTTTACTAGAGCTGTGATAGCTGAGGCATGACATAATAAAACAGTATAGAAACCTGGAGTTATCAATCCCTGCTTTAGTGGTTCCCACTGTGCCCTCAGGATATTTAAAAGAAAAACAAGGGAAAGTATGTAATTTGTAATTAGACCACAATATCAATAAATGACACTTTGTGAGTCATTAAAATTGGGAATTGAGCTGCCAAACATGTGGTTTAAAAGCCCAGTTTATTAGCCACTTTGCCACTGAGTTCAAATATCTACAGGAAAAATGACCATGTCTCAGCTTAGCTTTTTATTATGCTCTTTTTTTGTAACTTTTCAATTTTAGTTTACAGAATAACCAAAAAAATATTCTGACAGCAACCACATGTTTTCATAAAGCAAATGTTTAAAATGCTGTAACAATAAACTTCTTATAATTAGCAGTTATTTTTAAGCATCCTTTTTGTTAAATAAGCTCTATGACTTATGAAGTGGAAACTGATTATATAAATGGATTTGCTTAGTACAGAAAGTGGTACAGTATTTTTAGATGTTTTATGCAAAATTAGTTTTATTTATACTAAATTAGCAGAAATACATATCCTCCTCTGTCACTGCCAAAATTCTTTCAGTGTACGGTGCATAACATTACAAAAGAAAGCATACAGCCATATAAGACTCACTCCAACTGTTCAATAAATATAAAACCTGTACTGTGATTAAAGATGTTTCTAATATGGTAAAAGTCACCCTTACTTTTTTACTAGTTGAGTTGAATTTGTAACATTCCCACTTGACTTTCTTATTTTTGGAAGACCATGAAAGGATTCATGGGCCTTAGAAGTATTGTTATGCTTTTGGGTTTATTATAAACACAAAAATTCTTTCCCAGTTAATGCTGGAGGCAGGGATGAAACCTAACGCGGGAGTGTGTTTCATGAAGACCACAGTCCTTTGAGGTACAGAGAAGCACCACATTTATAAAACTTCTTCAGTCATGCGCTTCCTGTTCTTGGCAAATATAACTGGCTTGTGTGCTTTCAACAAGCCATACACATCGAGCCAGAAAGATTCTTTCATGGTCTTCCTGCTCCTTTGAGACCTTCTAAAGTGCTGTCATAAACCAACAAAAAAAAGCTGTGAGTTAAAGACAGATATAACTGCACTCTACTCTATATGCTGGCGTGATTCTTACTGCTACTGCCAAACTAACCTCTTAATTTTACAGGTAGTTTCCTTAATTTTTTTCCCTTAATCTGTCAAGAAAAGCAAATGGACTAATTTACTTTAATTTTTTACATTAAACAGTAAGAATTTCTGTCTTTAGAATAGTAATCTGCAAAATCAGATGCAATTGCTTAATAAAAACAGCCTTCTTTCTGAGTAGATAGATATGTGTCCCATGACTAAGTCTGCCCCTTTAATTAGCTTGTTGATGTGGTGGGCTTCTCTTGAATTGATGTTACCAGCCTAGAACCCCACAGTGTAGAAAATCATACTGGCCATCACCGTGTTAGAGAATATGTGAAGGATGTCCCTTCACAAATTAATGAAATACAGTCTCCTAAGGAAAAAGAGAGTGCTCTGACCTATCTTATATAGTTCATCTGTGTTACGAGACCAGTCCAACCTGTCATTCTTGTGCATCCCCAAGTAATTTTATACACCTAAATAATGGCCAGATAGAGAGGCTGTTTGATGTGGCGAGTTTCAATAACCAGTTCTTTGGTTTTGCAGATGTCTAGTTGCAGACAATTCTCTTTACACCAAGAAACAAAGTTCGCCACCTGACCCACATACTCCGTCTCACCCCCTTTATCAATACACCTCATAAATGCAGAATCATTTGGGAATTTCTGCAAGTGACGCGACCAGGTATTATATTTATAGTCAGAGGTATACAGTGTGAAGGAAAAAGGAGACAGGCCTGCTCCTTGTGGTGCATATCAGAAACACAGTCCTGTCTGACAGGTAGTTCATTATCCAGAACACCATGGGCTCATCCACCTGCATATCTCCGAGCTTACCCCGTACTGAATCCAGTAATTATGCTCAGTCCTTTGCAGACATCTTTCATGTTATTCTGAGTGAGTTTGTTTTGTGTTTTAGCTTCATAAGCTTCCTTTCCTTCACTCAGCTTTTTCTTCAGTTCTTGCTTTGCATATTTCTGAGCTTCTTTGTCACAGGATTTGAGTGCTTTCTTTTTCTCATTCAGGACACTTTTTACCTTTTCAGCAATCCAGAGCTTGTTGGATAGAAAGCAACTCACTGTCTTTGAGGGTACCACAGCGTCAATGTATAAGTTAATATAGTTGGTAATGCAGTGACTGAGCCCCTCAATTTCATCCCCATGTGACTAGCATGTCATTTCCCAGTTTGTCATTTGGAAGCAGTCAGTCAAATCCATTTCAGCCTCCAGGCTCCATTTCCTCACTATTCTGCTGGTAACAAGTTGCTGTCTAATAACAGTCTTGTAACTGGGAATAAGATGAATCATGTTGTGGTCAGATCTGTGCAAAGGTGCACTTAAATTAAATTTACACTTAAAGGCATCTCTAGCAGGTCCAGTTTATTATTTTCATGAATGGAACATAACACAACCTGATGGAAATTTGTCATAGTTTCTTCCAAAGTCACATGCTTGAAGTCACCACATATTATAAACTGTGGGGTCAGAATGAGTCATTATTAAATTGTTTGCGACAGTGTAAATCATTTCTGTTGCTGAGTCCCCATTTGCAGAAGGAGGGATATAAACATCAATAAGGATAACTTATCTATTTTGGCAATTAAAGTAGACAAAGCCTGACAGCCAGAATTTGTGTAATACAGCATGCTCCCTGAAATCTGTCCAGCATTAAAACAGTGTCAGGTATATCACATTTAAGCCAGCTCTCTTTAAAACACAAAACGACTCTGTACTTTTATGTTCCATGACCCTCTATAAGAGCAGATAGTTTATCCATCTTATTTGTTAGTGATTGATACATTGCCCATTACAATGGATGGTAGACCAGTTCTAAATCCTTATCAATTTGCTTTTACTTTTGCACCAGTACATCACCCTTATTATTACAGGAGTATTTAATAAACTGCACTTTTATTTTCTCAGTGTTTGTTATGTTTCAAAGGTGTTTCAGACATAAGGCAGCTTTCGGGTCCTCTTCACGATTTCATCCAAGTTCACATCCCATTTGAAGTGCAGTCAAGACAAATCACAGCTTGGGTTTGCTTGCATTGCAGATCATCTATAAATTCGGAATCCATTTATCTGATGTTTAATTGCTAATGTCAGCGACAAGCCAGAGGCCAGCTCAAATCTAGTCTTAATCAAGACAAACAAAAAGAAAAAAAATAGAATGCAGAACATGTTTAACAGAGAGTACTGTTTTTTTTTTTTTTGAGTAGGTAGATACTTTATTGATCAAAAGCAGGGGTTCTCAAACTTTTTTTTAGACCAGTGACCCCACAGTAGGTGGAAAAAAATGATGGAACACTAAAAATAATTTATTATAACACACTGGAAAAACTCTTGAAAATGAAACTCGTTTTTAGATCTTTTAGATTTAGAACTACATAACACCACATTTTTGCAAATACTTTCAATGATCATGTACCTGATAAATTAGTAAGGTAGATGTGCTTGCCTCTGACCACATAGATTATCAGTTCTGGTAGTGATGGATGATAGGTAGTCTCTGAGATCCTTCACATGCAGATATGTTCTGTACTTTGCCTTGATGACAGTTAGTGCTGAGAATGAGGACTCACAAAGCCAAACTATATAATTGTCATCATACAGGGTATATTCCTTTTTTAGCATAAGTTGATGTTTTTTCAGTAGACATTGTAGATGCTTGACTCAAGTATATATTTGTTACTTAAAAGGTAGAATATGTTAATATTGCTGCATGCACACATGGCTGCACTTTCTGGAATGTTTGTACGTTGTTTAACATTTCTTTGGTTTGTTTAATAAAGCACATTATTTTTTGCATTATATTTGGATGATTCATGGTAATTGTTTAAAATAAGTGTAATGGAGAATAACGACACCATTAGTACACAAAGTATACATGATATTTATGAATTACCAAATTTTACCAGTTATTTTGCAGACCCCCTTGCCATGTATCATAGCCCCACTTTAAGAAACACTGATTTAAAGGGAAAACTTTTGTGTTACATCAGTCACGTGTAAATAAAAAGTACATGGTATACAACAAATTTAAAAAGTAAACTAAAAATAAAAAATATCTCCAAATTCAAAGTTATTGTTATGTGCACATATAATCACTGGTTTCATTTTCTTTTTATACAGTTTATCTTCCATAGTGTAATAAATGCTCTTAACTAAAGACAGTTTTGTGCCAGTAATACTCTATGCCACCTTCACCACCCTCTGTAGTACTTTGCAGTCCTGAGCAGCCAGTGAGTTGTGGACTCCATTGCGCACTTGTGGACACTGTTAAACATAGATGGAGCATCAGGTTTTTCTAGTGATATCTAAGTAACTAAAGCCATAGGTGACCCTTTTTGATTATAGATGTGATATGTTGTACCTACTTCAGACAGTCAGTGAGGGTCAATCTAAGAAATTTAAAGATGCGGACCCTCTTCACAGCATCCCCATCGATGTGTACAGGAGTATTTTCTGCTTCCTGACTCCTGAAGACCATAACCAGCTTCTTGCTTTTGCTGATATTAAGGGTGAAATTGTTGACCTGACATATCTGTGTCAGTCACCTTATCATTGTTGGTGAACAGACCTATGATAGTGGAGTCATCAGGAAAGTTTATGATAGAGTTGGAGCTGTGTTTGCACTCACAGTCAGAGGTGAACAAAGAGCACAGAAGGGGGCTCAGTATGCCATCCTGTGAGGTGCCTGTGTTGAGGATAAGTGAATAAGAAGTGATGCTGACAATGCACATGCACTATGGAGTCTTCTAGCCAGGAGAACCAAACTACAGTTGCAATGGGTGTCATTACGTTCCCAGCCTTGATGGTACTACAATATTAAATGCTGATCTGTAGTCTATAAACAGCTCTCTGGCACAGCAGTTTTTATTATTCAGATGAAATATGGATGGTGTGAAGTCTAAGATATATGGCATCCTCTGGGTTCTGACAGCAAGAAAATGGATATGGCTGTGTAGGAAGATAAAATGGATGAAACCTGATTCTGAAATGCTGCAGATCAGGTGAGATGTTTTTTTCTAATGATTTTAGCATTTATGTACTGCATGATGCTTGTCATCAAATGCATGCCATCAGCTCTGCTTTAGCTTGACAAATCAGTTCTGTCTACTCGGAAGATAAAAACCCTCCAATCTCTCAGCAGTTATTCACATTAGTGTTAGGCTTCTCTTTGTGAAGTCAGTGTTGCCATAATGTCATATTGTTTTTTTTTTATTCTGCATGTTGCATTGGGTGTGATGAGGATGGACAGGATTAGAAATGAGTACATTAGAGGGTCGGCTCAGGTTGGACGGTTGGGAGACAAAGTCAGAGAGGCGAGATTGTGTTGCTTTGGACATGTGCAGTGGAAAGATGCTGAGTATATTAGGAGAAGGATGCTAAGGATAGAGCTGCCAGGTAAGAGGAGAAGAGGAATGCCTAAGAGAAGATTTATGGATGTCATGAGAGAGGACATGCAGGTGATGGGTGTGACAGAGCAAGATGTAGAGGACAGGAAAATACGGAAAAAGATGATCCACTATGGCAACCCCTAATGGGAGCAGCCGAAAGAAAAAGTAGAAGAACTGAACATTCACAAGAAACACACTGGACAGAGAAAGTCAGTTTACACTGTGTTTTGTCCTTGCATGTACAAAATTTGTTTAAAACTAAATTATTGAAATTATACTGTTTACCCCCAACAGTTTTCATATTTGTAACATCTAGTGTCTTACCCAGTAGGCCAAATTGCTAGCAAAATATGAATAGGATTACACTGAATTTTAAGGAATTAATAATACTCTTGACTTACGTCAAGGCTGTCACCACTAATGTAGCATTCCTTGTGTTTTGGGTCCAGCAGAAGAGAAAAGCCCCGGTGTTAAACTGTGAAGTATGATGCCTATTGAGCTAAATGTTCTTGCTTGTCCCAGAGTCCTGTGATGGACTGATGCTCTGTAAAAGCTTCCCAATACTCCCCTAAAAGTGAAATAAACTAGCTCAGCAATGGATGGGCATTTGATATGTTTCCATTTTACAACAATTTTTAATTGTCAATCTGTTAAAATGTCTTTTTTGATTGATAAACCTTTTATTGTAGCCTATTTTTAGGAAATTGGAGATAATAATAACATGACAAAAAACTCAATAAAATATCTCTAACCACATAAATCTTAAAACATTTCTTAAATGTGCCCCATAAGTGCACACAGAAGCATCATGCTGCCTAATTTAGTGCTGCTGTCCAGGATCCAAGTAAGTGGTATGTTCTGCATGTGTTCTTCTGGACAGTTTGGTTTCCTGCCATATTCCAAAGACATGCATGTCAGGCTGATTAGTGTTCCCAAACTGGTGTGGTATGAATGTGTGTGTGTATGACTGAGCCTTGTGACTAGCATTACATCCAGGGTTGGTTCTTGTCTTGTCATCAGTGGAAGAGACTCCCAGCAGTGCTGTAATGCAAAAAGTTTGTTTAGAAATTGATCACTAGATTCCGGCGACTCCCTTGTTATTAGGAATTCCATTTCTCCAAAACAATAAACTCATCTTTGATTGACCATTATTATGAAATCAGAAACACTGAGGATAATGTATAGTATTTTGATCCTGCTTTCTATATGCATTCCAGCTGCTGTGTCAAAAGATATACCTACTTTTTTCATGATCTTGGAAAAACACCCTTTTATATCTACCTTATATGCAGCTATCTAAATACAACATCTGTTCCACTCCCGTGTCTCAACAGCCTCCTGTCCTATTCAGCTTCCGCTCATTCCACAGAATAAGGTGGTCACATGCATTTTTGATGTTCAGTTTTTTGACTGTCATACCATGTGGTATAGCAGGTCCACAGCTCATGTCAAAAGGGCCAGTTTTTAAAATAAATAATCGCCGCACTTGTGGCTTAGCGAGGGGGTGTGCTGTGTGTGTGGCCGAGCGGTTCCTGGGGAATTCGTGATGCGGGCAGTTTTCACTTAAGTGCACAGGTGAGGAGTCGTCCGCATCCGTAATTGTTCCCGGGAGCTGCTGATTGCCACAGCTGATCCACGTCCCCGTGATATATAGAAGCGCGAGGCGGCTAGTAGGAGGAGGATAAAGAAAGAAAAGATGGATGGAGGTTAAGGAGGAGAAGACAGCAAGAAGCAGGAGGGAGAAAGCAGGTGCAGGAGAGAAGGAGAACGAGCGAGCACAGGCTCGCACTGATAACAAGCAGCTGGAAGAGGCGAGCCCGAGTGGGGTGTTTGGCCGGCACCCGAGGGCCGACGGTAGTGGTCACTCCTGCTGAGCAATTGTTTGGAGCAGGAGTGACCGGGAGAAGGTTGGCTCGCTGCAGCGAAAGCAGCGTGAGTCGGAGATTTGGAATAGTAGCCTCAGTGTGAGCATCCTGGTCGCTGGGGAGCCCAAGTCTTGGTCTAGGTGAGCAGAACCGGAGCCAGGGATCGGAAGGCCAACAGACCAGTAGAGCAAAGAAGGTCAGCTGCATATAGAGTGACTCTCCTGGTGCATAGCCTGGATGGAAAAATGGGGGAGTCACCAGTAATAGAAGACTGTGTGTTTTTAAAGAGAGTGCTTCCAGCCATTGTTTTAACCTTGCTGTTTTTTTTTAAAGACCTTTTTCTATTGGATTTTAACCTCCACTTTTCACCTCTGTTTTTGTGGATTATTTATTTAAGAAATTGAGATGCACTGCACTATTTGGACACTGTTTTGTTGTTTTTTTGGTTTTAAAATAAAAGCACTTGGCACTTTTACACCATCCCCTTGTTTCATTGTTGTGCCTCACTGCCAAGCTTATCGGTGACATTAGCGACGGTGTCGGGTTCAAGGGGTCCCAAAAGCAAGATGGGAGTGTGGAGCAAACCCGCATCGTCACATGCCATCCCAGTGCTTCAGAGTAAGAAGGCCTGTATGTCTTATTTTGGTACAAAGCATGCAAGTTGGTCACATCAGCATGATTTTCATTCATTCATTTTCAGTTTTAAAAATGTAATATACAGTAAGTGCATCAGTTAGCAATTTCAAGAGTCCTATTAGGCAAAAATTAACTGGGATGAGTGTAGATTAGTGGAGTTTTTAAACATTTGGGGTAAACATTCGGGAAAACTAGTTAAAAAAAGAAAACATTGATGCATGTTCATGACAACAGTAGTAAGTGGCTTCATTAAAAAAAAAATCTAAATCATATGAAGTGAAACATTGTGGATGTATTATGACTTTGTTAATTATTGTCTTTGCACAGATTGCACAAGGTAGCAGCAATATAGTAATTGCAATCATGTGATGCTGCTAGGTCAAAAATGAAATATATATTTTTGTGGCTGGCTTTGTGGAGGACAGTTAAGGGGGCTGGTTAGGTTCAGAAGCCCCCCACCTCGCACCCTCACATCTGCTACACCAATGTGTTTTTGTGATATCACTGTACTCTCATTTTGTCTAATGCTTTCTTAAGTTACGATCTCATATAAATGGGTGACAACGTGACACGTTATACACAGACCTAGAGATTACTCAACACAAGAGTGCTTATGAAGCAAAGAGTTATTATGGTTTAGTTTTGTTTTCAATTTACAAATTACATTTGACAACCAATTTTTGGTCTGGGTTTCTTGCACCTGGCATTTACAGGTGTTTGATTACTTTCTGACTACTTTTTTGGGGGTCCCATAAACCCAGTTCATCTCTCTGTTGCTGGAATCACATCCCAAGTTCATTTGAACTTGGCTTTCTGTCCCAACAATCATTTAACAAAATCTCAAAAAACTTACACAATATTGAATGGATTTCAACAACACAAAATCAGTGAATTACAAAAAAGAAATTCTGTTTTGTAAGGCAAATACTTTCTTCCTGCCTTACAGGTTCTCAGACTTTCACATTTTCTTGTATTCTGATATACAGAAATAAATAAATGAAAGATGCTCTAGTGTTTCTCCCTCATTCCAGAGCTATTGTCTTAATGGCAACTCTAAATCAGCACGGTGTTAGTGAGTGTGGGTGAACGTGTGCCCTACTATGGACTGGTTCATCCTAGGGTTGGTTCTGCTTTTTCACCCTCTGGTGTCAGTATTGGCCATGATCCTGAACTGAATAATGGGGTGGCACAGAGATAAAGGTGTCTGCCTTCCAACTCCTTGGTTCAGTTCCCATCTTGGTCACTGTTAATGAGGCATTTGTATACTCTGCCTCTGTCTGCATAATGTATTATTTTTCTCTTGGTACTCCAGTTGCATGCACACATCCTAAAGCACCACCTGACAGTTTTATTGTAGACTTGCCTGACATCAGTGTGTGTGGCTGTATATGTTGATACTTCCAGCAGCGGAATGGCATTGGGTATGGACCTTGTTGTTGTGTTACCTTTAACACTACTTAGATAGGCCTTAACACTCTGTGACCCTGTAACTGAAAAAGCAGCTTCCAGAAATGGAACAGGGAAGGGTGGTCAGTATACAAGGTGAGACACAAAAATAACCGGATTAGTAAAAAATTATATATATATAATATATATATATATATATATATATATATATATATATATAGATGAATTACAGCATTCTAAACATTGTCAACTTCTATATACTCCCCCTCTCGATCTCTGCACCGCTCCATACGTATCTTCCATTGATTGAAACAGTGCTGGAAGTCTTCTTGCTTGAGGCTCTTCAACAAGCTTGCTGTTTCTGTCATTACTTCATCCATTGAAGGAAAATGTGTTCCTTTCAGGTCACTTCAGATTTTCGGGAACAAGTAAAAATCACAGGGAGCTAAATCGGGCGAATAGGGAGGATGATCGAGGACAGGAATGTTTTTGTCTGTCAAAAACTGCTTTACGGAAAAAGCATTGTGCGCGGGAGCATTGTCTTGGTGAAGCACCCACCCCCCTTTCAACCTGGGTGTTGAACGTCTTCCACATTTTCTTGTCCTTCCTTGAAACGTTTGCGCCACTCAAAAACTTATGTGCGAGACAAACTGTTATCACCATACACTGTTTTTATCATTTCATAAGTTTGTGTGCCCGTTTTGTTCAATTTTGTGAGACATTTCATGTTGATTCGCTGTTCGATTTTTTTCACCCAACATTATAGTGCCAACTCGTGTAGTGATTGTTGTGCAAATACTGACTGGGCTATTTACAGGATATACCTAGCAGGTCGGCGGTTTAAGAGGGCGTGTAGGAGGGGGATATAGTTCTATGATTCACGTCCGGCTGACCTCCAGACGGTTTTCCAGGAATGGTCTACTGGGAAAAAAGGTGGTATTGCCCACTTTAACAGAAATGACTTCTTGTGTGTTTTTTGCATAACTGCCCACCAGTCTTTGATATCGACTCACTGAGATTTTGACCACTCCTCCATGCAATATTCCTTCAGTTGCAAGATGTTTGTGGGTTTTCTTGCATGTATTGCTCATTTCAAATCCCCCTATAATTTTTTAATGCTATTCAAATATGGGCTTTGACTAGGCCAGTCTATAACACTTCATTTCTTCTTTTTGAGCCATTTTTTAATGGATTTACTATTGTTCCTTGGATCATTATTTTGTTGAAAGATCCATTTCTGGTTTCACTTCAGCTTTCTGACAGATGGCCTAGTATTCTCCTCACACACATTTTGTTTGCTATGATGCACAATTCATATTCAGCTGGATAAGCTGCCCAGACCCTGAGGCAACAAAGCATCTCCAAACCATAACATTTCCACCACCATGCTTCACAATTGGTATGAGGTTTTTCTCCTGAAATGCTGCATTCGGTTTGTGCCAGTCATGTCTACTGTTACTTTGATTCATCTGTCCAGAGCACATTGTTCCAGAAGGCCTGGTATTTGCCTATACTTTACTGTATATTCAATGGCAAACTGAAATCCTCCCCTAATATTATTTTTGGACAGCAAAGGCATTTTCCTGGCACACCTCACATGCAAGTCAAATTTTTGCAATCTCTTTCTGATTGTAGATGTCTGCATTTTAACACCAACTTTTGCAAGATTTAAGTGTAGATCCCGCAATAAAATTTTGGGATTCTTTGAGACTTTTTTACATATCAAACATTCAGCTGAATTTGCTGGGCCAGATAGTTTTGGACAAATTAGTTTTCTTTTGAAATCTGTGCCACTTGTATATGATTTTCCTTACAGCTGATTGACTGATTTCAGTTAATATGGTGGTCTTTTTAAATCAAACCCTGGCTAGACTTATATGCATTCACAACCTTCTTTTTAAAGGCCTTACAGTGCACATTTGATCTTGGCATGATAACACCACACGTCAATACCAAAGTGATAACTAGACCCTAGAAATCTTTGGTTTAAATATGAGGGCTTCCACCTACATTTTCCCTAAGGGAATTCTCATCATTGGCACCAAATCTGGAACAACTGATTCAGATTTTATGGATTTGAAGTGGTGATAAATGTAGGGGTGTACTTCCTTTTTTAAAATGACGTTTGCATTTTTGTTAACTTAGATTATAAGAATGAATACACCATGTCAATTTTAGGTGTCACTGTTTGCATGAAGATTTAATGCTTGTTTGGATATGTTTAAAAAGTTAACAATTTCCATGTTGTGTACTTACTTTATAAAAGACTATACAATATAAGGACACGGAAGAATGATGTGCATTTCTTCATGGAATAGCTCTTATACTGTGAATCTGCAGTTACATTTAATAATATACATCCTACCCCTCAGTAAAATCTGTCACTTTGATACTCCAAGAAAAACTCAGAAATACGGGAAAAAATGAATGATCACACAGTCAGCTTGACCTAGTAGGGAAGGAGCATGAATATAGACCACAAACTATAATTTCAGTTTCCACCCCTGACTCACAGAGTGTCCCTGAGTCATTGTTGCCCCAAAGAAAAGGGTCATTTGGATAAATACATTGAGTGCTTGAATAATTGGTAATAGGCACGTATTTCCTTTTTAACTTGTTTTTAATTCTACTCAGTATACAGTAAATGTGTACATACTCTGGAGTATTTCAGAGAAGGACCAAATATAATTAGGGTGTGAATTAGGTGAAGAAAATCTTAAACCAAACATTTTTTTGCCAAGTTTGCAGCCCTTAGATTACAGTATCTGTAACTCTGGAGTAAGTTATGCATTCCTGGCAAGCTGCCTTTGACCCAATTCATAAAAGAAGGCTGTGCAAGTGGGTGGCGTGGTGAGTTTGAAATGTGACTTTGGAACAGTTGGAAAAATCCTTTGCACGATTTTCTTTTTGTACAGTAATTACATTGTGTTATAATATGCAGTATGGACTGAATAAAATGCTAGGATGGTTGATTTGAAAAGTGTCAATGTGTAAAGAGAAATAGTGGAAAGTCTTAAATGAATGTCTGGATCAGATATTCCTTTTTGAATCAATTTCAGATCAGAAACGAGCTTTGTTTGAAAGGGGGGGGGGGGGGGGGGGTGCTTAGCGTGCAACACTAGCATTAATGGATGTTTCCATGGCTTAGCTAAATCGCTAATTTTGCTGTATACTGTGTCTTTCATCTTGATAATTTATTTGTATGACTGAATCAGTGTGCCAGTGCATACAGTAGATAGGAGTTAATGCAAAAAAAAAAAAAACACAAAACAAATTGATCAGTACATTTTATGAGCGTGAGCAGAGCAAAACCAGAAAAGGAATTGTTTTAAATGTTAGGATGAGCATGCCACCAGCCTACATGTAAATTTTGCAGCCAAAAGAGACTTGGGAGGGCCGCATAGCAGAATGAGAGTTCGCTGTGAGTGGTGCACCTTGAGTCAGAGTGGCACAGAGAGCAGAACTTTTTTTGTCATCTTTTTCACTTACAGGATATTTTTTCAATTACTTCGATCCCAAAACGAAAAGTTGAAGGCTTCTAGATCAGTTTTGCCAGCTCATTAAAAAAGGTTCAGTTAAATTGGCAGAAGGGCATCTTGACAGCAAGAATGCCAGTTTCCAGAGGTCCCAATGAAAATATTTCATTTAATGCAAGACATCTGGGGATAAACTGGTTATTAAATATTTATGCAACATTTCTTGACTTGGTTAAGCAGAGAAGAAGCAGTCCTGTGGGCGATTATTTCTGCCTTATGTGCAAGTTTTTTGTTTTCATTCAGTTGCTTCACATGTTGCAAGTTTGTGGATTTGGCTAGCAAACCCTTGCTTGACAATTTTTGGAAGTACAGAGAAAAACCATAGGGCTAATTTTCTCACTTGTTTAGTGATAATAAATACTTTTTATTGGACATTTGAATATTGGTAACAGCTAGCATGCTGCTTTTGTACATGAGATTTTGTTTTCTGGTCAGAAAACAAGGTGATAAATGGGTTTATAAAGCCAAACTGAAGTTTTCTCTTACAAATTTAAGACTCATGTTCAGTTTAGTGCTGAAAATGGGTTTATTTTAGAGGAATTCGGCTGATGCTCTCCATGCATGTTGCTTTTACTTTAAACATGAATGTCAGAGTGGCTGACTTTGATTCTTCAGTACCTATGTAGAGGTAAGGTTGTATGCTTTTCAAGGAATGGACCACCATATTAAAAATGTGTGAGAACCGCCTCTAGCATGAATGACTGATTAAAGCCTGGCATGCTAATACAGTATATCACTGTATATCTGGCACATTGTCATAGCCTGAGGTATGGGATTCATTTTCAAAGTGTACTTTTACTAACCATTTGCAGAGAACCAATAATATTACGCATACATTCATATGAATATATATTTTACAGGTATGTATTTATGCATATGCTTGCATGTTTATGCACTTAGTACAAAGCACACTGTATATACGGTACATATATATAATTTCAATGGTTCATATAGATCTAGAAGAACACAGCGGCTTGTTTCTATGTAAGACATGTTTGTGTTTTGTATGCTAAGGTTGAACATGTAATACATTAATGTTATATATGGTATATTTAGTTATATGTACTTTTGACCTGTATGCTTGCAAATACTCAGATTATATACTATAAATATCTATCTATCTATCTATCTATCTATCTATCTATCTATCTATCTATCTATCTATCTATCTATCTATCTATCTATCTATCTATCTAATGCTTTATGCTACACTTTCAAGTTGCTATTAATTACAGTAACATGGATGATTGGATTAAACAGCCTAAACCATTAAAAATGTCAGTAATATTTAAAAATGTTTGAATAGTTACAGATACACATACTACGCGTAGTAAAATAGTTTTCTCCCCTTTTAAAAAAAACTTTAAATTCAGGTTGATATCTTAAAGTACTTGCAGACATATGACACCATCGCACAGCATTATACTGTTTAAACTATGAAATGCAATGCAGATGAGAATATGCCTGAGTGAAATTTCATTTCAAAGTATTTGACTGTTACTGTGCATACCTCTTATTTCTTAGCTTGACCAACTTTTATGAGTCATGCGGTTGAGTGCCTTTTAAATGGTCTTTGACTTTTAAAATTAACTATTTTACTCTGTCCATTTTGTTACTGCGTTTTCAAGTCTTTGGCAAACATGGGAGGTATAATACATTTTTATTATTTTTAATATATTATGTTACTGATAAATGTATTGTTAACAACAGAATTAAAAAAGCACATTTTTTTCAGTTTTAAAGAAGTGGCAAGCTGTCTGCCATCCTCCATGGTATTTTATGTGGTTTTCATTATATACAGTAATAAATGCAGTCAGCTCTGGACATGCAATTTGATATTTAAGGATGAGTAGTGCCTTAAATTAAAGTTATCAAAAAGACAAACTAAAAAAGTGCAGAAAAAGGGGATAATCTTACAAAGGTAGCAGCACTCTAAGCCTTTTGTACTTCTAAATAAGTACAGTAGTGAAATTACCTACATTACAGTATTTTTTATAAAGCCATTCAGAGATGTCCTTGTTTTTTAAACACACACAGTCGAAAGGTTAGTGTGGTATTAGAAAGACTTTGAAGACTAACGAACGAGTGCAGTACATAAAGGTTTTTTTGTATGAAAGAGAGATATGGTATTACACACATTTTGCCAAAACCACAACTAGTGACAAAATCCGCAGGGTGTCGTGAAAGGGATGCCTTTAGAAAGCCATTTCATGCATCTGTTTTTCATCACATATGCTAGGAAACATATGAAAATATCAAATTGGTAGGGGCCAAGTCTACTGTCTGTGGCACTACCTTCTCATCTAAAACGTTGTGTAAAATGTACTTTTAATAAATCAAAACTAAAAGAAACATACTTTTAAAAAGACCAACTTTGTCAAAGTTCTTTTACGTTTTTGAAGAAAAATGTTCATGTTCTCAGTTTAAAACTTTAGCGCTCAAATTTAGTTCTTTGCATGAATGTAGTTTAGTGCAGTTGATTGGGAATTTATTACAAAGTATTGTTTATTTACTTTTGATTTGTGCCTTTGGTCTGTAATTCCATCACACCCATGACACTGGCCAGAAGCATGCATGTTGGATAAAATGGTCAAATTGATGGATTTCTTAAATGATACAAAAATAATGTAAAAAAGCACATTCAATTGGAAAGTATAGGTTTTCTTGATTTAAACAGAAAACAAATGCAAATTCAATATTTAAACAATTACAAAAAAGTGAAAAATGGCTAGTATTTTGATAAATTGGACCGTTTTGTTTTGACACTGGAATATACAGCCCATACTTTCAGAATGAAAATGTATAACTTTTAGATATGACAAAAATATAAAAATACACAGTTTCATATTCACAGTTGAAGAGAACGTAATGTAGGCCACCATAACTTTTTAAATTCCTTATACAACTAAATCATGTGTACAGTAGTTTGTTAGAGCCTCTCTTTTTTGTACAAATGCATGTTATGTTAATAATAAGATTCTCATCATTAATTATTCTCTAGCCACAAGCACAAATGGGCGCATGCAGTAGATTATTGTGCTTAGATTTGAATCTTTGCTTGTTATACACTATTTCTATCTGCATCTATCCCATAATTATGCCTAGCATTTGGGTATGTTTTAATATCATGTATGCTGTTTATTACAAGTTTTTCTTTACTTTAATGCATCCATTTTTAATTGCTTTTCCTGGGTGGGGTCAAATTTTCAAAGTTTATTACAGCAGCAACAAGTTCAAGGCAAAAACCAACTATAAAGGCATCAAACCATTGCAAGGTGTACTCAGTCACACTCTCTGCATAAGTTTGCAATGTAGGAGAAATATCGTGTCAAAGGAGGAAGAACAGCTGAGCATGAAGAAGAGCATACAACGCGTTTACTGGAATTAGCCCAGGTGGGAACTAACACTTGGGTTTTAGCCTAGGCCACATTATTTCTTTTTGTAAGAGTAATATTAATAACTCAATAAAATGTTCTGCTTTTATATACACAAAACATATATATATAAAGAGAGAGAGAGGCTCATTGTGGCAGTCTAACAAATTTCTTTAGGTTTATAAAATATTTTTTAGAGCTGATACTGTTTTATATGTGTATCTGTTCATTCATAAATGTTTGATCTTGCATAATCCATAAAAGATTGGCCAGCCTAACATGGAAGCACCAGAAGTAAGACAGGATCTAACCCTGGATGTCAGCATTGCGTGTAAACAAACCCATATTTATCCATCCATCCATTTTCCTAACCCTTCATCTTTAAGATGAACATTCTAATGCTTTACATTCTTACTGCACAATTTTTTAAATTAGTTGTCCTCTGTTCTGTATACTATAAAAACTACTCTACTTACTACTGAGAAGTCAGGCAAACTATTG
Source organism: Erpetoichthys calabaricus (assembly GCF_900747795.2). NCBI lineage: Eukaryota > Metazoa > Chordata > Cladistia > Polypteriformes > Polypteridae > Erpetoichthys > Erpetoichthys calabaricus. The sequence continues at coordinate 62,306,787 of NC_041406.2, read as the reverse complement.
TCTAACTAAAAAGATTACAATATGCAAGCTCAGGCCCCTTCTTCAGGCAAGATGTCATTTTGCTTGACTTGTCATTGTATCCATAATGGCTAACATGGTACGATGGCCTACTGCTATCTACCTACTACTCAAAACTAAATAATACAAACCGTAAGGTTTTTTTTTTACTTTTTCTGGATGTAGTCATCTATTATTGAGACATATGACTATCACTGATGTCTAGTATTGAGACTAGGACTATGTCAATGCTGTTTGTACTTTTAAAATATAATACAGCATATACCTACATTACTGTTTTCTGTCTAGTACTGACCTTGCTTTGACACTTATTGCACACCCAGTCTACCTGGAAGGGGAGTCTCTCTTTAAAATGCCATTCCCAAGATCTCTTCCTTTTTTATGTAAGGTTTTTAGAAAGTTCATAGGAGAGTTTAAGATTGGGGGTTTGTCAAACAGGGCTTGTTAAAGCCCATTCAGGAATTTGATGTGTGATTTAGGGTGATATAAAATATATTGTTGTTGTTGTACATTTATTATATGTATGCGCTGTCTACTTTGCTAGTTGTGAAGCATTTTGAGCTTCATTTGCCTTGTATGTAAATGTGCAATATCAAAACGTTGTTGTTGTTAACCTGGAGTCTAGCTGAACAAGCAAGGGGCACAAGGCAAAAAAAAATCCCTGGATTTATTTGTGATATAAATAAAATAATAATACTGCTTAATGGTGTTTTACATAACTAAAGTAACTAAAAAAATAAGCTTTATGCTAATCTATCCTTTACACCAGCCTCAGCCAATTTTCCATTGTCTGAATTAACAGATGCAGCACACTGTGAGCTTTTGTTTTATGTTTGTTTTCTTGCATAGTGCAACAGATTTGATTACTTGATAACCTTCAGCTGAAATAAGCTACTAGATTTTGTTAAGTTTTTCCCCAAGGCGTTTTTTGTTTTTTTGCCAAAATGAAATTAGTCTGCTTATTAAACTACTTTGGATCTGGTACAAACTGTAAAGTAAATGCAAGGCTACTGCATGAGGTAATGTCTTTGAAATTTACATAACAAGATAACTGTGGGGTTCCTTTTCCTTTTGTTTCCTAGTTGGCTTTTTCTTTTTTCTTTTTTAATTTTATTTGAATGCTTGGTTAAGGTATCCTATGAGAACATGTGCTTGTTTATTTCATAGTTACCAATAATAAAATAATACTGACGGTCCACAGAGGTACTGACACATCACTTAGGCAGTGTCACATTGGATGTTTGTGAATCCTTAAAAAGAATAATTATTTTTTATTAAGTAGAAAAAATACATGCTCAAAGAAAAAGATTCATATACACATTGGTATTTTAAAAGGTTTTTCCTATCTGTGTCTTTTGTAAGAGACATACTTATTAACATTACAATAAATGATTTAATCAAGCTATTTCAAGGAGTTTTGCAATAAACCAATTGACCCTTGTTAAATATTCTTAGTTTATTTTTTTATCTATAAGTTAATATTGGCAGACACGGTGGTGTAATATTTAGTGACCAGTGCCAGGATATAAGGTAAAACCTCAGCCTGCCCATTGATTAAATAACATTTGCACATCCTTGTCATGGCTCTTTCCTTTAGGTGAAACGGTTGTAAACTGGCAAGGGGTGAGGATGTGTGTGTCCTGTGGTAGACTGGCACTCTGTCCAGGGTAGTATTTCGTTAAATGCGAAACTGCCACTAAAATCTAAATTTATATTACTTTAAAAGGAAAAATCTGTTGCGTGCAAAAAAAAAAACAATAATATTTCCAGATTTGCTTAATCCAAGCCAGAACCTATCATGACAGCATTGGATGAACAACTGAAAACAGCCCTGGGTCCACTCATGCACCTCATTCTCATAACCATTTGGGGGAAAATTGCAGTTGTCAGTTAGCTTAACAACATATCTCTGGGATGTGAGAGGAAAATTACAGAGAAAAGAGAAGATGTTGGGAGAACATGCAGATTTTACACAGAGATGCAACTGGGTGCAGGATTTGCTCTGGTGCTGGAAATGGGAGGCTGCAACTCTAGCCACTGTAACGTCAAGGCAACTCCAGATTAAAAAAATGCATTCAGCACAATATATCGAAACAGATATATTTATCTGAACCAATTTATGGATTTACATATGTATTTACATTTCCTGATTGGCCCCTTATATAGATATTTTATGTATAATATATTTATTATTCATATTAGATCTCATAAGATTAAGTTTAGAATTAACTCAGGCATTCTAAACTTGACTAGGTTTTGTCAGCCTCTTGCTGTTTTATTTTTTGAGTTAATGTAAACTTAAAAGCTCTTTAAATTTTTATTTTATTTTTATTTTAAGATCTTTAAAATTCTGTACTTATTCACTGAAATCAAGTCATGCAAAATAGCAATTATATACATTATATTTCATATAAAACAGTCACATTAATAATAATTTTTAATATTCAATTTATGTAATAACTACTCAAAGTATGATTTATATGATTTTATAGATTCACAATGAAAGTTTTCTTTTGGCACATTATTATTACTATTGTGATGGAATAAGATGAATTGTGTTTGTGAATCTTATGCAATATGTTGTTATTGTTATTATTTTTATTGTATAAATATTTGTATTTGCATAGTCACTTATTTTACATATCATTCTGTCCAGTTATTTGAAAAGGTAAAGAAATTAACACTGGCACTAACTTGCATGGAAAAAAGCCAGGAGCCAACATGTGCTACCTGTACACTGAACTTCCAACATTTTGAAAAATATTTATTCTCATTCTGAAGCGTTTTCAGTTTAAAAAAAGAAAGAGTCAAGCAAAGCCAGATGTTTCTTTCTTCTCCTTTATTTGAAACAATGGATTTAATTAATGTATCCACATTATGTTTATTTATACTATATATGTGTATTATTTATATATATATATAGTATATATATATATATACTGTATATATATATATACGTGTATTATTTATATATATATATAGTGTATATATATATATATATATATATATATATATATATATATATATATATATATATAAAATTTAACGTTTCTAGTAACAATATTATTGTAATATGAATTTCTTCAGCAAATTCAAAAATATGTAGTGTTTTTTTTTGTTTTTTTTGATAGAAGTAAATTTTAACCAGGATGTCCATCATGTAAGACACCTGGTTACCATATGCATTGTGTATAATCAGACAACACAACTATTAATTTATTCAAGGCTTTTTTTTTCTGAGAAAATGTGGAAACCATCTAAAGTTAACCTTCTAGGCCCTCGTGGGATGAAAAAAAATGGTATCTGCTGGGCTCTGGCCAGTATTTGGTTGAAAGATATTAGCAGAAGCTCAGTGAATGGTGCTGCACTGATGATGGGGAGCAGAACACTGGCCAGTCAAGGGAAGAGCACGACCAAATGATTTAGAATTGAGTGCAGTATTATTGTTTAAAGCATTGCTAAATTGTCTCTTTTTTAATGGACATTATGCTGTGAAGTTAGTGTGGCACTGGATGTCCTGATGATACTGGCTTTTTGGAATAAATAAATAAATGAATGAAGAAATGAATACATACATACATACATACATACATACATACATACATACATACATACATACATACATACATACATACATACATACAGAAAGAAAGAGAAAGAAAGAAAGAAAGAAAGAAAGAAAGAAAGAAAGAAAGAAAGAAAGAAAGAAAGAAAGAAAGAAAGAAAGAAAGAAAGATGTTTGAAATATTTCGTTATCTTCCCTCATCCCTCTTAGTTTGGTGTTTTTATATTCTTGTTGCCTGAATTGTTCACTGTAACAGTGAATACATTCTTTCACATAAATGAAATGCACAGTATGGTAAGAATAAGATGTGTTCTGTGAAGTTTTGTAAGGGATATTTTTGGTAATGTATTTACTTTACTGCAAACTCAAGTGCATTGTTCTACTCAGCTAACTATAGACCTTCACATGTGATCTGTTTTGATTGTGGATATCACAGACTGATCCAGTTTGGAATGCCATTCACAAAGAGTTTGACTTTGTTCTTGTGCATACATGGATCATCTGCTTGGATTTCTTAATTTCCCAAGTGCCTTGTTGTAAATGTGTGCTCTCTGTGCTGAACTAATATCTCATTTTAATTCTGTTCCAGACTTCAAGCAACAGGAAATATTTATTACTTTTCCATTACAGCAAATAGATTCTTTAGTTTATCATTCATTCTTTACATAATATTAGTCATGTAAAATCATGTAGTTCAATTTTTTTTAAGATTGTGAGTAAAGGCTCTAACAATGTAGACTGCATGCACTGGAATGCAAGGGCAACATTTTACACCATCAATTATTATTATAAGTTTCCCGGATTCAAGTGCACGTTGTAGTCTGTGTGGAGTTTGCTCTTTATCCCTGTGTGTCTAAGGGGTTTCAGTCCAAATACTCCAGTTTTCCACCCACATCCCCAAAAATGTGTGCTTTAGATTAATTGGTATTTTCATATTGGACTTGTATGTGTGTGGTATGATGGACTAGTGCCCAGTCCAGTACTGGTTCATGACTTGAGTCCAATGTTGACAGGGCAGACTTCAGCCCCACATGTCCCTGAACTGGATTAAGCAAGTTTGAGAATATCATGGTATTACTGTTATACATATAATTGCAATTATTTTACTATTTTATGAGTTTACTGCTTTCAGCTGCAAAATATTCATCTTTTATTTTATACTTTCGTTATTGGAATCAACTGTTTTCATTACAGGCAAATGCTCAGCACCAGGTAGGCATTAACTCTGGTCAGAACACATTCTGTCACAAGAGCCAGAGACTCTCAAACACACAGCTACACTCATCAAATTTAGAGTACTCATATTAAAGTAACATGCACATCTTCGGGATGAGTAAGAAAACCAAAGTATCATGAAAAAAAACATGATTTATTATGCTGTGGATAGTTTCTCATATGGAACTAGATATGTATCAAATTTGTTCAATTTTACCAGGTGGCCACCATTATAGGATTAATGTTGAGTAAGAACAGAAAATGTAGCCGAACTTTCAAGTAGCCTTCTGGTTTTCAAGCCAGTGTTCATGTTGACTCTGGGCTGCCATATGGTTCCTTAACATAATGATGCTGCTAAGAATTTTTTTAATAGTTTCTGCCTAATCAGACCTCTGTCAGTTCAGACATTTAAACAGATCACAATAAAATTGCATCCCAGCTGTCAGTAATCTGGTGCTGCAGTAATCAAGTTGCCACTCTTACTGCAGTGATCAATGAATGGATTGCTTATTGTTCAATACATTAAATGAAAATGAAATCCTTAAAATCATAACAACTACTAACTTCCTAATGTACTGTATTTATATGTTAACATTTTGTTTATTGTGCTGCAGTTAACTTCGGGCAGCTGTCTTCACTGTTGTGAAGTTTGGGCAACATTGTTTTGTCATTTTATTCACAGTATATTTTAAATTGTACTCTTTTTAGATACTTTATTCATGTTTAAATTTAGTTCTCAAAGTTTTATATTGATGACTTCACAGCATTCTTGTGTCTGTGTGTGCATGTTTGTGTGTGTGTAGACTGACAAAATTTAAATAGAAATGGGAATTTGTATTATTTTACATTTTTTGTTTTATTTTTTTATATTTTTTGCTTTTGGATGGTAACATCATCAATATGCAATTTTAGATTTTGTTCAGTATGTTGCAGCACATTGCTAGAAGGAGTTGCTAGGGATACTTGACAGCATATATGTGTGTCATCATTATTTTACTCAAAAACAAAGACCTCCATCAATTTACAATAATTTACACCTAATAATTCTACCATATTAATTGACTGAATCAGTCACAACAGTACAAGGCTAAGTGAGCTCACACCAGCTACAATATGTTTTTTAAGAAAAAGTCCAGGCATTAATCATGTGGCATTTGTTTGTCAATCAAAAATCTCTTTCACAAAAGTTTAAGAACATTAGAAATTTGACAAACAGGAGGAGATCATTCAGTCCATCAAGCTTGTTTGTTTAGCTGATAGCTAAGTGGTACTAATATTTCATCCAAAGATTTCTTAGAGGTTGTCAAGGTTTCTGCTTCAACTACACATCTCAACTAGTTTGTTCCAAATTCCCAAAACTCTTAGTGTGAAGAAGTGCTTCCTAGTCTTAGTCTTAAATGCATTTACCCTCAATTTCTACTGGTGTCCCTGATGAGGTGATTAACCGTAAAACTGGAACCAGAAAGTGCTTCTGAACTCCATCTGCTCCGATTTTGAGATTGGTTTGCATCTCATTATTGTTGTTTGGCTATAATTTCATTTTGACATGTTTATATATATATATATGTATATATATATATATAAATATATATATATATATATATATATATATATATATATATATATATATATATATTCACGGCATTCGTAGTCTGTGTCACAATCTGATTGTATGGGAGGTTACCTACCAGGTAACGCTTGTGGTTGGTCAGCAATCTGCTAACATCCGCCACGGTGCCGTCAGTTTGTGAGGAGCAGATCATAGAATGGTTGAAATAGTTTACTGTCAAATAAATGCAAAGAGTACACGACACGTGTTTCGCCCTCATTCTGGGCTTATCAGGTGTACACACTCCACTGCACTCCCTCTCGGGAATCGAACCTCGGACGTCAGCACCAGAGGCGATGCCCCTAACGTTGCGCCACGGCGTGTGGTTCGTTTATTTGACAGCATGTAGATCGGGGTAATTACATTCACGGCATTCGTAGTCTGTGTCACAATCTGATTGTATGGGAGGTTACCTACCAGGTAACGCTTGTGGTTGGTCAGCAATCTGCTAACATCCACCACGGTGCCCTCAGTTTGTGAGGAGCAGATCATAGAATGGTTGAAATAGTTTACTGTCAAATAAATGCAAAGAGTACACGACACGTGTTTCGCCCTCATTCTGGGCTCATCAGGTATACACACTCCACTGCACTCCCTCTCGGGAATCGAACCTCGGACGTCAGCGCCAGAGGCGATGCCCCTAATGTTGCGCCACGGCATGTGGTTCGTTTATTTGACAGCATATAGATCGGGGTAATTACATTCACTGTATATATATATATAATAGTTGCAGCAACTATTCAGATATTGACAGTAAGTATGCGTGTAAGATGTAATTCCTAAAGCAACCACATTTTCTCTGTTTGTCTTAATGGTTACATATATATATATATATATATATATATATATATAATATAATGGAAGAGAAGGTCTGTGATACGGTTTGCATATTTGCAGCTGGAGACCCACAAAGGGAGAAAAAATGAATCACGTATCATAAAGTAGTTTTTATTCCTGAGCTTTCAACCCCTGCCAGGGGTCTTCATCAGAGGATAATGCTTAGACTTACAAGAATCAAAGGCAATAAATAGCAAAAAATTACATGGAGGGGGTGGGGGAGGTGGCTAAGTCAGTGTGATCAGGAGGGGGGGTATTGGGTGTACAGTTTATTTATTATGAACATGTTCTTCTTACTGCGGTGGGTTGGCACCCTGCCCGGGATTGTTTCCTGCCTTGTGCCCTGTGTTGGCTGGGATTGGCTCCAGCAGACCCCCGTGACCCTGTGTTCGGGTTCAGCGGGTTGGAAAATGGATGGATGGATGGATGTTCTTCTTAAGTTTGCATATGCTGGATTTATGTCCAAGTGTCTGTTGATGGCGTTCTCATTTGATAACCAGGATTTGGCCTGCTCTCTGGCACTGTTAGTACTGGCCTTAAATTTTACTTGTACATTGTCCCAGTTAAATGTATGTCCTGTTGATTTAGTATGTGTATAGATCAATGATAGTGAGTCCTTTCTTCTGACGGCGTTGCGATTTTCCTGTATACGTGTTGTGATTCTTTTTGAAGTTTGTCGTATGTATACCGCTGAGCAAGAACTGCATGGAATGCTATAAACTGCATTTCGTTTTATATATACTGTATCTCCATATATATATTGTGACAGATTGAGGTCTCCGTGACCCCTTGAACCCTCAGACTAGATGTCAGACACCAGGTAAAAGTCCAAATAATGATTTATTAATAATAATAATTGTGCACAAAGCACCCTCCTCTCCACAATATTCAATAATAATAATAACAACAATAATCCTCCACACTCCCAGACGCGTTGCCACCCTTCCACCCAGCTCAGCTCAACGTCTGGGATTTCCCATCGTCCTTTTATACACCCTGACCCGGAGGTGTTCCTGTTCAATCCGTCCACAATTCCTTATCCCTTCCGGGTCAGGGTAAACAGTCCTTTTCTTCAACCCGGGAGCACATCGTTTCTTCCTGTCACGTGACCGTGACGTACTCCCGGGTTATAGGGCGCATAAGAGTCCACGAGCCCCCTTACAGCGACTCCCGGTGGCCCCCAAGGTATCCGGCAGGGCTGTGTATAAAAACTACATACTCCAGGCGGCCCTGCTGGAACTCGGGGCACGTCCACGCTGCTGGGAGAGCTCCTCCTGGCGGCCTGGGGGTGAGGACCGGAGTAAAAAGCCGGCAATCCTTCACAATATATATAAAATCCAACATAGGTGTGTCTGTATGTACAGTGCATCCAGAAAGTATGCACAGCGCATCACTTTTTCCACATTTTGTTATGTTATAGCCTTATTCCAAAATGGATTAAATTCATTTTTTCCTCAGAATTCTACACACAACACCCCATAATGACAACGTGAAAAAAGTTTACTTGAGGTTTTTGCAAATTTATTAAAAATAAACAAACTGAGAAATCACATGTACATAAGTATTCACAGCCTTTGCTCAATACTTTGTCGATGCACCTTTGGCAGCAATTGCAGCCTCATGTCTTTTTGAATATGATGCCACAAGCTTGGCACACCTATCCTTGGCCAGTTTCGCCCATTCCTCTTTGCAGCACCTCTCAAGCTCCATCAGGTTGGATGGGAAGCGTCGGTGCACAGCCATTTTAAGATCTCTCCAGAGATGTTCAATTGGATTCAAGTCTGGGCTCTGGCTGGGCCACTCAAGGACATTCACAGAGTTGTCCTGAAGCCACTCCTTTGATATCTTGGCTGTGTGCTTAGGGTCGTTGTCCTGCTGAAAGATGAACCGTCGCCCCAGTCTGAGGTCAAGAGCACTCTGGAGCAGGTTTTCATCCAGGATGTCTCTGTACATTGCTGCAGTCATCTTTCCCTTTATCCTGACTAGTCTCCCAGTCCCTGCCGCTGAAAAACATCCCCACAGCATGATGCTGCCACCACCATGCTTCACTGTAGGGATGGTATTGGCCTGGTGATGAGTGGTGCCTGGTTTCCTCCAAACGTGACTCCTGGCATTCACACCAAAGAGTTCAATCTTTGTCTCATCAGACCAGAGAATTTTCTTTCTCATGGTCTGAGAGTCCTTCAGGTGCCTTTTGGCAAACTCCAGGTGGGCTGCCATGTGCCTTTTAATAAGGAGTGGCTTGCGTCTGGCCACTCTACCATACAGGCCTGATTGGTGGATTGCTGAAGAGATGGTTGTCCTTCTGGAAGGTTCTCCTCTCTCCACAGAGGACCTCTGGAGCTCTGACAGAGTGACCATCGGGTTCTTGGTCACCTCCCTGACAAAGGCCCTTCTCCCCCGATCGCTCAGTTTAGATGGCCGGCCAGCTCTAGGAAGAGTCTTGGTGGTTTCGAACTTCTTCCACTTACGGATGATGGAGGCCACTGTGCTCACTGGGACCTTCAAAGTAGCAGAATTTTTTCTGTAACCTTCCCCAGATTTGTGCCTCGAGACAATCCTGTCTCGGAGGTCTACAGACAATTCCTTTGACTTCATGCTTGGTTTGTGCTCTGACATGAACTGTCAACTGTGGGACCTTATATAGACAGGTGTGTGCCTTTCCAAATCATGTCCAATCAACTGAATTTACCACAGGTGGACTCCAATTAAGCTGCAGAAAACATCTCAAGGATGATCAGGGGAAACAGGATGCACCTGAGCTCAATTCTGAGCTTCATGGCAAAGGCTGTGAATACTTATGTACATGTGCTTTCTCAATTTTTTTATTTTTAATAAATTTGCAAAAATCTCAAGTAAACTTTTTTCATGTTTTCATTATGGGGTGTTGTGTGTAGAATTCTGAGGAAAAAAATGAATTTAATCCATTTTGGAATAAGGCTGTAACATAACAAAATGTGGAAAAAGTGATGCGCTGTGAATACTTTCGGGATGCACTGTATATATATGTATATATAATATAGTAATAATACTCAGGAGAAAGCATAAAGGTTTGGGGAATGTATATTTGGAATTATGGCAAAATGATTAGGTCTTTACAGACTTGAGTTCAAAACGGAACTGACAAACAGAAACAGATTTATGCTGGGGAGGGATGTTGTGGGACCAGAACTGGAAGTGAAGTCTTTAGGATGCAAGGTCTTGAGAACCAGAAATGATATCATTAGTAGGTGGACTCTTCAGATGGTCTACAGAGGGGGAAAAAAGAGAGAAAGTATCAGTGGACAGCGTCAGCCCCTGGCCTTTCTGAGAAACATCTGTATCTGAGGCCAGAAACTGTCTCCTACAGTATGTGCATGTGTGTGACTAATATATATATATATATATATATATGTATATAATATACTGTATATATAATATATGAGCAACCTGACATGATGGGTGTCATCGGATGGAATTTACAACAGCACCCTTTAATTTTGTGCCATTATTCTAGAGCAATACTCATGGCTTTGTTATGCCTTTAACAATTGTGTTGGTTTGAGTGTATTTTGCATAAACCTAGATGCTTAAAAGTTTTGTAAGACTATTGGCAGCATCGTAGCTGACCTGGTTCAAGGTGAACGATGGCATCTTCTTCAAATTATAGGGGTGTAATTTGGTCAGAGAGAGTTGCAGCAACTATTCAGATATTGACAGTGTAAGCGTGTAAGATGTAATTCCTAAAGCAAACACATTTATATATATATATATATATATATATATATATATATATATATATATATATATATATATATATATATATATATATATATATATATATATATATATATATATAATCTTAATTATTTTTTTATTTGAAGACACTAATGTACTGTTTCAGATTTCCTAAAAAATGTTAGGTTTATGCAGTACAGATTTAATGCCGAACCATTCAGGAGTTAATTTAGTTGGTTTCAGTATGCAGTGTGTCATGAAGGCAATATCAAGATGTGGCAAGGAACCATGAAGGTGCTTTTTAAAATACCTTGTAATAAAGGCTGTCTATCCAGTGGTGATTAATGTAAGAAATATCTACTGGATACTGTTATAAATTGCAGGTATTGAGGTCATATTAGTTCAGTACGAGGTAACCATCTCACTACAAATATCATTACAAATCTGTAAAATGCATTTAGTTTAGTCAATTCATAATTTTTGTTAGAAAGCTTTTTACATGTGTTTGCTTAAAATGTAAAGCACCTTTTGGCCTTGGCATGTCTGTCTGTCTGTCTTCATGAATCCTGTCACCTGCTAGTGGGCTGATCTTAGTTGAAATTTCGTCTAAATATTTTACAAAGAAATTGGTCACAAAAGTTAATTTTTTATTGAGATATCTTGAATTAAGAGCCCTGAACAAGTTTTATAAAGTTCAGAAATTCCCGTTTAAAAAGCATCTGTAAATTTCTATATGACCTCAAATAGTAAGTAAAAGATATTAGCCTTTCTTTTTATCTAAACTTTTAGTATTATTATTTTTCCTTAACAAACTGCTTTACACATCTTACAAGATAATTAATTTTACGTGCAAAACATCTGAGTAATTGGAAAGTTCAGTGTTAACCAGCATCAGAGAGCTAACTTTAAAGTAGTGCATGAGAGGCTGACTACTATAAAAGTAGAATTCAAACAAGACCAAAGGTGTTTGACTATTGTTTGAGACAAATATTTAGGAGGAGAAGAGCAGTAGACAGCCTAAATCATGGGTCTCTCACTCCGGCTCTGGAGCACTACCATGGCTTAAGGCTTTCATCCTCTCTTCTTAATTTGTCACCAGTTTTTGCTGCTAACTTACTGTTTTGATTCATTTTAATTGACTTACTATTTAAGACCCATCCATCCATCCATTTTCCAACCCGCTGAACCCGAATACCGGGTCACAGGAACACAGGAAAATTATTTTTTTCCTTATTTAGGAGCCAAACAATAATGAGATCCAAAATGTCCATCATACAAAATCTGAAAATAAAGAAAACTGAAGGTGTCAGTAATGTTAATCTGTTCAGATCAGCAAAACGTTTTGATGATATTCTTAGAGAAAAGAAACAGTTTTGTAAATTTCTGCTGTGACAGAATGAAAACACAGATAAACTAAACAATCTGGAAATGGAATTAAATAACGAGTTTAATTAATAACAAAAATTGGCTTCTGATTGACAAACTGAAATGAAATGGATTGGAAGCTGAAGCTCTGATTTGAAGCAGTTCCAAAATAAAGCAATTCAAAGGACTGAATCCTAAAAATTTAGTCAGTTAAAATGAAAGGAAAAGAAGTTAAGTAACAGCAAACACTGGTCACTAATTAAGAAAAGGGTTATAATGAAAACCTGCAGCCACAGTACTGTTCCAGGACCAGACCTGGAGACCCCGGCTTAAATGGTTACAAGAATGGTTTTTAACAAATTGTGGGAGCATTAACAATACTAGACTGGGAACAATTCTTGCCGTTAAGCAAAGCTCATTGCACAGTTTAAGAGTAAAAACCAAGAAACATTGTCTACTTTCAGACAATATGGTGAAAGGAAGAATAGAGATGCTTAATGGGATATTTGAGGGTACCAATGATATTTCACTGTACTCTGTAGATATACCAGCACTGTGAACAGTAAATCCTCACTAACGTAAATGAGTTTGCACATCCCTTTCGTTTCAAAAGCATGTGCCTCCCACTAGAGCTCTTCAATTTCAGATAACAGATGCTATCCAATAGCAGTCCTGGGAAGCTACAGTATACTGTCTGTTGGTTTTCATTTGCTGAAAGAACCACTTTGTAAGGCTGGACGTTACTTTGGTCTTCTTGTCTTTTTTCTGAAACAAAGACTCACACTGCAGTCTGTAGCCTGTATGTGACACCACAATCTTCACAGCTATAGATTCACTACTTTCCATCTATAGCACCACTCTGTTCGTGGTACTCAATGACACTGTGTTTGAATATGCAATATATAGTAGATGTGATGGGGCATTAAACAAATATTTGTGATTTTGTTGCAAGCACAGATTTGCTTTTCTGAAATAATAGTTTGCTATAGAAATGAGTCATCCCTTTACATAAGGAAACTCAAAACTGACAAAACAAAACATCCTCTGAAAATGATTTAAAATCATCAGAGGAACAGGTTAATTTTAGAGATATGTTTTACTTAGGTTTGTTGTGAAATAAAAAAAAGTTTATTTTCTTCTATGTGGAAGCTTGAAACTGACAGTACACATTATCTTGTTAGATTGATTTTAAACCATCAATAAAAAAAAACAGGATAAGAGATATACTTTACTCTGAATTGTTGCAAAATTACGTTCAAAAATACTTTACCATGCTGTTCCAGATTCTGAAGAATGTAGTATCATATAAAAAATCTAGAAGCCACAGTTCATGCTGATTTGAGTAAGAAAGAGACCAAGTATAGAATTACATAAATATTGCATTATATAGAATTATAGAATTATATGAACATTCATCTGATATGCATCCACTCATCCACTTTTCAAAGCATCAGAACATTTTGTCCAGAGCTGCGTTTTTCACAAGACAAATATTTTATATTCACATAGAAATGGAAACAGCTCTAGTACAGTTAATTTTCTTATACAGATGTTTAAACAAAAAGTAGTTTTTGAAATTTACAAAAATCCTAGACTAAAATTAACACTTTAATCCAAATAATTATGTCAAAGATACCAAGTGTCTGCTATCCTCTGTTAAACTATAGTTGTGCTTTTTGTTAAATTATTAAATTTTCAACTTTAATTCACTTTTGATTGTAATGTTAGAACATTGATTGAGAATGTTTTAGGTAATGGAGTTGTGACAAAGAACGTGTCCTTCCTGTCACCAGAGGTCACTAGTGCATCATATTTAAATATTTCATGTTTTAGGTTGTGTCATCTAGTATCTGCAGCTCAAAAATTCTGTTGTTTGGCATTTGACACACACATATATATATTTTATAATTTTAAATCAGACCTCAAAATTGACGAAGGTTTGAACACATTCACAGACATTGAACTTCCAAAACATCTACAAAGATTTTTCTATTTTTCATCTCCCCTAGAGATTTTTTATTCCTAGGAAGGTTTGATGTCATCTTGTTAAAGTCCAAAGCTTTTCTATGTTTATGTCAAAATTGTGCTGCCACATTAAGTTATTTAAAAAGACACATGTACATTACAGTTAACCGAATCAAGTCATAGATAGATAGACAGATAGATAACCATTGTACAGTATGTCTGTCTGTCTGTCTGTTGTGGAGTTTAAACAGATCCGTATGTCAAGAAAAACCGTCAGCCACTTTAGCCAAATCCCTGTTGATTTTAGCATGGAATTCACAATATAACCTTTTTAAACTAATTTGCAGTTCAGTGTTCATAATATATGAATTGATCTATTGCCAATTACATGACAATTTATATGATGATTTATATTATATATTATTTTGTATTCATATATTTATTAATAGAGAATACTTAATATTATATTGTTGTAGTATGAGTTAGTGTGAGTATTTAGTTGTGGCAGACCTTTATAGAGTTAGTGTACTGTGCAGGGTTGGCACCCATTTTCTCTCAATGCTGCCATGATGGGCATGGGCACTGGAACTCTGTGATGCTGAACTGGGTTAGCAGGTAGAAAACAGTTGGCTTAATTAACACATATTTTGAAACTGTAGCTGTACATTAATGTTGTTGGTTTTGTTAAATGTTCATGCATACAAAAGATCACGAGGATTTCTGACTAATACAAAATATCACTGGTAGGGATGGTCATTTGCTGAGAATCACAATATTGTGGGGACTGAACAAGCTGTCTTAGTGTTTACAGTTGCACACCGTGGCCACTAAAGACCATACAGATATGACAAAAACATGATATCAGCGCAATTGTTTTCTCTTTATCATTTACTGTTTCACATAACACTCCGTGTCTCTGAAAGGCTTACCTTTTCCTGAAAATAAGATTTAGGCTGCTGAAGCCTTCAGTCTGTTTATCTAGTAACACCTCATTGATTGCTTGTCTTGTATAGTGTCTCATGTCAAGCAGGTAATGGAAAAGCATGCAAAATGTAATTTTTCCTCATTTAATTTGGCTTATTGGATTTCTTAGCTTTTCTTTACCTGCATCCTGACAGATTGAAATGTACCTCCTCATTGTCACCTGCTGACAGAAGATACTACTGCGTTGTGCCCTCTTTGATGTAATCAGACGCAATCACACTGGGGGAAATGCTCATTTTTTGACACAGTATTGGCTACACAAGGACTTAAGTACAACTTGTTTCTTTTATTGTATATTAAACACAGTCCCAAAGCTCAGTCCAATGAACTTGTTCAGGGTCACACAGTAAATCTGAGGGGAGGACTAAACCTAAAATAATTATGGTTTACTCGTTGCCTTGTTATTATTTTTTTCCATTTTTATTTGCAGACTAATCAATAAACTTGGCACGGATACAAATGCTCTCACTGCAATGCTGTGACAATGTCATTCTCATTCAGTTAATCATCTGAAATCTGTCTTGACTGTTAAAGTCCGTATGTTTGTTTTAGAAAGTGGAAATCTGAGCAAATATGACTGATTTTTGCTCTCTACTCATAAAAAAGCAAATAAAACAGAAAAAATAATTACATTCAAGATACTGGTTTGACTTGATTATTTAAAATTTTGTTTGATTTTTTTAAAGAATCTGCCAGATAGTCTGGTAACAATTGCATCTACTATGGTTGCCCTATAAGGAGCTTAAGCCTCACTTGGTAATGTGGTTTTCCCTCAGCCAATAATTATAAGCTGTGTTTGTCAGCACAAGTAGTGCTTGTCGCTTATACTGTAGCAATGTTTTGAACTGGACCTCACAAATATATAAAAGGTCTTTGAGGCTAACTATATTAAAATACTACTGAAAATTAACTGGGGTCTTAGCGCCTCAAAGATATTTCTTAGACTTAATTTCTTATTTCATTTTTGTCCCAGTCGCAAGAAATCTCCCACCTTTATTTTGCACTTTGAAGGCAACAAAAAACTAATTACATTAAAAAATAATAAAGGAACTAGTGACATTTTTGATAGAAGAGTATTAGATTTCAAAAAAATGTATATGCTTGGTATTAGATGATATAAACAGATTCCAGACCTCAGCCTTCAATTTAAAGAACACTGACGCTTCACACAATAATGTGTTTGAAGAAAGAACAGATAAAATATGGAAATGAAATTAATTTTCCTACCAGATTATAAAAACAAAACTTGATAGTCTGCTGGCTGTGGCTGAATTTATCTGACATTCATTGGACTGGAAGTCATTTGTAATCTGTGTTGTTTCACAATGTGCCAAATTGTTCTGTTGAAAACGAGGGATTTTCACAAAGTATGAGGGTAAGGCAAAAACTACCCAAAATAATGATTTTGCTTTTAATATGGAATATTGAGGATACCTTTTGACCCCACTCCCCAAAACTGTGAAGAAAATATACACTGATATAGTGTAAATGTAACTGATGTGGAAGAGTTCTCATTGTAATAACAGCACATCATAACGATGAAATGTTTCATGAAATGGATTAAATAAATTACATATACAGACAGAGCTTTATGTGTGTAGTTAGGGCTCTAAGAGGCTTGGTCTGAATCCTGGCCTGGTCACTGGTTTGTATATACTGTGTGTTTCATGTTGTCCCAATGTCTCGATGGGTTTTTCACTGGGTACTCTGGTTATCTTTACATAACCTAGATACGATAGTATTAGTCTGTTTGGTGACTACTCTGGCCAGATATGAGTGAGCTCATCTGTAACTGCCGCCCTTTCAGAGTTGGTTCTTATTTTTCGTCCCCAATGCTTTGTGGGTTCAGAAAATTCATACATTGATCCAATGTGTTGCAAGAACACAAATGCATGTATCTGTATAAAGTTTGGATGGATGGATGGATGGATGGATGGATGTATGGATGGATGGATAGATAGATAGATAGATAGATAGATAGATAGATAGATAGATAGATAGATAGATAGATAGATAGATAGATAGATAGATAGATAGATAGATAGATAGATAGATAGATAGATAGATAGATAGATAGATAGATAGATAGATACTTTATTAATCCCAAGGGGAAATTCACATACTCCAGCAGCAGCATACTGATAAAAAAAACAATAAATGAAAGAGTGATAAAAATGCAGGTATAACAGACAATAACTTTGTATAATGTTAACGTTTACCCCCCCAGGTGGAATTGAAGAGTCAAATAGTGTGGGGGAGGAACGATCTCCTCAGTCTGTCAGTGGAGCAGGAAAGTGACAGCAATCTATCTCTGAAGCTGCTCCTCTGTCTGGAGATGATACTGTTTAGTGGATGCAGTGGATTCTCCATGATTGACAGGAGCCCGCTCAGCGCCCATCACTCAGCCACAGATGTCAAACTGTCCAGCTCCATGCCTGCAATAAAATACAATACAATACAACATTTATTTATATAGCACATTTCATACAAAAAGTAGCTCAAAGTGCTTTACATAATGAAGAAAAGAAAAAAAAAATAAAAGACGACAAATAAGAAATTAAAATAAGACATTAGTTAGAGCCTGCCTTCCTCACCAGTTTGTCCAGGCGTGAGGCGTCTTTCCTCTTAATGCTGCCTCCCCAGCACACCACTACGTAGAAGAGGGCACTCGCCACAACTGTCTGATAGAACATCTGCAGCATCTTATTGCAGATGTTGAAGGATGCCAGCCTTCTAAGGAAGTATAGTCGGCTCTGTCCTCTCTTGCACAGAGAATCAGTACTGGCAGTCCAGTCCAGTTTATCATCCACCTGCACTCCCAGGTATTTATAGGTCTGCACCCTCTGCACACAGTCACCTCTGATAATCACGGGGTCCAGGATGGGCCTGGGCCTCCTAAAATCCACCACCAGCTCCTTGGTTTTGCTGGTGTTCAGGTGTAAGTGATTTGAATCGTACCATTTAAAAAGTCCTTGATTAGGTTCCTATACTCCTCCTCCTGCCCACTCCTGATGCATCCCACGATAGCAGTGCCGTCAGTGAACTTTTGCACGTGGCAGGACTCTGAGTTATATTGGAAGTCCGATGTATATAGGCTGAACAGAACCGGAGAAAGTACAGTCCCCTGCTGCGCTCCTGTGCTGCTGACCACAATGTCAGACCTGCAGTTCCCAAGAAGCACATACTGAGGACTGTCTGTAAGACAGTCCACGATCCATGCCACCATGAATGAATCTACTCCCATCTCTGTCAGCTTGTCACTAAGGAGCAGAGTTTGGATGGTGTTGAAGGCGCTAGAGAAGTCCAGAAACATAATTCTTACTGCACCACTGCCTCTGTCCAAGTGGGAGAGGGATCGGTGTAGCATATAGATGATGGCATCCTCCGCTCCCATCTTCTCCTGGTATGCGAACTGCAGAGGGTCGAGGGCGTGGCGGACCTGTGGCCTCAGGTGATGAAGCAGCAGCCGCTCCATGGTCTTCATCACATGTGACGTCAGTTTGACAGGCCGGAAGTCATCCAGCTCACTAGGACGTGATACCTTTGGGATTGGGGTGATGCAAGATGTTTTCCAAAGCCTGGGGACTCTCCCCTGTTCCAGGCTCAGGTTGAAGATGCGCTGTAGAGGACTCCCCAGCTCCAGCGCACAGGCCTTCACCAGTCGGGGTGATACTCCATCTGGACCCGCTGCTTTGCTGGCACAAAGTTTCCTCAGCTCTCTGCTTACCTGGGCTGCTGTAATTGTGGGTGGGGGGAAACTCTCTCCTATGGTGGTATCAGCAGAAGGATGGGTGGAGGGTGCAGTACTCCGAGGTGAGAGTGGGTTAGGGTGGTCAAACCTGTTAAAGAAGTTGTTCATCTGGTTTTCTCTCTCCACGTCTCTCTCGATGGTGGCACTTCGCTTCGAGCTGAAGCCAGTGATGATCTTCATCCCATCCCACACTTCCTTCATGCTGTTATTCTGCAACTTCTGCTCCAGCTTTCTCCTGTACTGCTCTTTCGCCGCCCTGAGCTGGACTCAGAGTTTCTTCTGCACGCACTTGAGCTCATGCTGATCACCGCCTTTAAAAGCCCTTTTCTTCTGGTTCAAAAGGCCCTTGATGTCACTTGTAATCCATGGCTTGTTGTTAGCATAGCAGCGTACAGTTCTTACTGGAACTACAATGTCCATACCGAAGTTGATGTAGTCAGTAGTGCAGTCATCAACCTCCTCAATGTTCTCCCTATGTAATCCCTGCAGGATATCTCAGTCCGTAGTTCCAAAGCAGTTTCTCAGAGCCTGCTCTGCCTCAGGGGACCACTTCCTGAATGAGCGTGTGGTTGTAGGTAGGACCCTGACTCTTGGTTTGTAGTGAGGCTGAAGCAGAACCAGGTTATGATCTGCTTTCCCAAGCGCAGGCAGCTGTATTCGTCTTTAACGTTTGCATACAGTATGTCAATAGTCCTATTTCCCCGGGTGTTACAATCCACATACTGGGAGAAGGCAGGTAATGTTTTGTCCAGCATCACATGGTTAAAATCTCCAGCGATTAGCACAAGTGTCTCAGGGTGCTGTGTTTGTAATTTAGCAACAGCAGAATGAATGATGTCACTCGCTATCTCCACGTTCGCCCGAGGAGGAATGTAAACAATAACAACAATGATGTGTCCAAACTCTCTGGGTAAGTAATAGGGACGCAGACTTACGATGGCCAACAGTTCGATGTCCCTGCAGCAAGTGGAGATTTTGACGTTTACATGTCCAGAGTTGCACCACCTTGTATTCATATAGAGAGCGAGTCCTCCTCCTTTCCGTTTCCAGCAGGTACTTGCGTCTCTGTCCGCTCTAACTGTGCTAAACCCGGGTAGCTCCACGTTAGCATATGGGATGCTAGTTGTTAGCCACGTTTCGCAAAAACACAACAAACTGCATTCTCTGTAGGTCCTGACATTTGTCACCAGCGCAGCCAGTTTGTCGATTTT
This sequence comes from Erpetoichthys calabaricus, assembly GCF_900747795.2. Classification (NCBI taxonomy): domain Eukaryota; kingdom Metazoa; phylum Chordata; class Cladistia; order Polypteriformes; family Polypteridae; genus Erpetoichthys; species Erpetoichthys calabaricus. The sequence continues at coordinate 62,286,550 of NC_041406.2, read as the reverse complement.
ATTTGGTAGTGAGTTCACATTTCCCATGATCACAGAAGGCACCGAAGGCTTGTATCGCCACTTTCTCGCAAGATGCTTAGCGTTTAGCATAGCTCCGGCTCTGCTGCCATGATACCGCCTTCTTACCTCGTCAGGTAAATAGGGAACCACACCGGCGCGGGCATTTGTTCTCAGTGCTTGAAGTTGACTACCTGAATAGACGAGTCTCGGCATGTAAAAATCAATGTCCAAGTAGTAAAAAGTAGTAAAAAGTGTCCAGAGAACGACTCCACATACGTAAAAGAAAGTGGTAGGGGTGATCAGTGAAATAGAGAAAAAGGTAGAAAGATAAAGTCGTACACGGAGCTGCTGGAAATGCTGCCACTCGTGGTGGCACCTGAGTCATCAAGGATATAGGCATCTTTAAACATAGAGGAGAGAAACAACTCAAATATGATTGTCTTGTTGGCTAATTCTCTTTTTACATTTTTTTAACTGATGTCTTAATTTCAGGTTGTTAACTTTCTCTCACCAGTTCTTTAATAGGTCAAATTCTGTTGCTGTGTAAATCTTATGTTAGACCAGCTTGCCAGGGCTGTACCTGATTTGTGCATTGACTAGTTCCTCACCTGCTGTGTTTGCTATCATTTAGTTACTGATCTTTGCTCATGTAATAGTTCCTCTTGGCAACAAACTGGCATTTAAACCATCACCACTATTGTTTTATGCTGGCCACTCCATCCCTATTAAATCTAATGTTATGCAGTACCAGGTGTTGAATGATTGCTGTCTTATGGGGCAGACTGCCATAAGAATCTGAATATGAAGGTCTGCACAGCTATATAGCAGAGGAACCAATGAAATTAAAAGCAAGAGACAGAAAAGCCCTTCAGTTCACTCTTTACAAAACTGGGTGGCACAGTTCAGAACCAGTGTCCTATGTTCAAATCAAACACCCTATTGTCTCTATAGGTTTACACATTCAATGCCTGAATGGGTTTTCCTTCTAGTACTCTATTTTTTCTCTTTTCATATCCCCAAAATTTCTACAATAGTCCAATATTGTTACTCTACTAAGTGCTTGTGCAGTCCAGCATATGCACATTTGGACCAGCTATGTGCACACCTTGTGTTCTAGAGACTTCGCCTCCATTTTCAGTCTGGTTCCCTGTCTGTGAGGAGTTCACCTCTTCTTCTCATGTTTGTCCTTGATTTCTTCATATATAATTTTTTTCTTCCCACGTATGAAAATCTTGGCTGGTCACTCTAAATAGGCCTGGGGAGTTTAATAGTATTTTGAGTCAAGCCCTGGAAAAAATCGTTGAGAAAGTAAATGAATTGATAGTGCGACCAGCTCATAATGAACCTATGTCATGTATTGTCCATAGCCTGTTAAGTGTCTCCGCCAAAACGTATCATAAGTATATGATCTTCAATGCAGCTAGAGATTCAACAAGCACTAAAAGCTGCAAGACTAATTAGATTTGCTATGAATGATTAGTAAAAATAAAACAATTACATAGTAAAGGAGTTAAATAAACAATCTGAATTTGATACATTAGTGAAAGAATAACAGCAACATCTGCTTTTATTAAATGTGGTACACAACTGAAGTTGGAATGCTGGAACAGTTTACATATATTTTTCCTTTCTGAATTTCCGATTACTATGTACAAAGTAAATCCGTTTTTTTAAATCAATTTAAACCATGGTAAGAGTAATGGAACCGTATTGCTCTTGCTGTATGCTAGTCTACTGCCAGGCAGCCAGTCAAATGGATGATGTAATTCTGCTAAAAGGATGTCGAATTATACACTTCGAGAGAATGCATATTTGCAGTAGACCCTTTACTGATGTGTAAGCTATAAAGCAGAAAGCTGTGTAACGGTAAATTAAATAACTACATTTATTAAGGTTTCTTGGGCTGCACAATTGTTACCAAATGCATGCAAACACTATCTTCGAAAGAGCCATAACTCTGTTTATTGCATAAATATATGTGCTTTGTTAATGTACTATGTATTTATAGTTCCTCCTGAATGAGGCTACTCAATTTATGAAAAGAATATGTAACAACATTGAATAAGATTCTCATATCCAGAATGGAGTCAATTTAGAGTTGCCAATTAACCAAACATGCATATCTTTTGGCAAGAGGGAGGAAAAATGGACTACTTGGAGATGAAGCCTTGCTGACATAGATCGGTGAAGTAATTGGGCTAACTCATACACCACTGTGTGTCTACAAATAAACATGCAATTTATTAAATCTAACATTAATGCGAGAGCAACTGTTGCTCAGGAGGCATTCTTTCCATTTTTTGAGAATTCAGATGTTTAAATGTATGAAATGTTCAAGTTTTGTTTTAAGAAAATGATGTATCATATCAATAAAAACATACATATATTTATCCATTTACCAAATCCATTTATTCCAGTTCTGATTCATGTGATATTCTAACCCATTCTAAAAACATCTCATGCTCTACAAGAACAAAACCTGAAAGGAGCACAAGTCCATTTATCAAAGGGGGCACTAACACAAACAAATGGATAATTCATAGTTGCCAATTAACCTAAGTGGTGGGAAAGCCAGGGTACCCGAAGAAGTGTCCCTGCAGGCATGGGGACAGTGATAATGACTTGGCCTTGATTTGCAGTGCTAATCAGCCTCACTAATAGTAAATTGTGTTATCTAGATCAAGGATAAATCAGCCATAAAGTGCAGCCATCACTTTGGCAAACTAAAAAAACACAACACATATCTTCATTCAAAGGGAAATAAAATACAACTGTTATAATGGATGGCATTCAATCACTGACTACTGTATATATTCACGTATAAGTCAGGTCGTGAAACCCGAAAACTCGATCATAAAATCAGACCAAGACTTATACGTCCGTTTAGAAATACGACACTTATTTTTTTTTTTTTTACATCTTCTTGCCTCCTCCAATCTCGCACCAGTTTGTCAGACACATCGAATTTTGTTGCAGCAACGCACTTAACAATTTCTGCCACCACTTCAATGACTTTTAATTTAAAACCAGCTTCATATTTTCTTCTGATCGAATGCTCCATCGTAGATAAGGGATACTCTTATGATAAAGGTGTATGAGGGTGTGAGATACAAAAAACACAAAACCGTGCAAATGTCGCTTCGGAATAGTTCAGGTATTACTGTGTGGTCACATAGGCACAATACATAGAAAGAAAAGGCAGTGTTCTCTGTGGTTACTTTCTCAGGTGGGTGTTAACATATCATAATCTCTTGGACCAATAGCGTGAGTTTTCTGCATTCGACCGACATTATAAAATACCAGAAATTATGCGGTAAAATCAAGCAGAGTTTATACGGTAATCTTATAAACAGTAAACACTATAAAATGAGGGGTGAAACAAAATGGCCAGACTTACTTAGTAGAAACATCAGTGAAGCCAAATAAGCTTTATTTTCCAGCACAATCCCAATGAACACATTTGTTATAATGTTCACAAATATGTCACACAAATAAAACGTTTTTTCTTGTTTGTGCAACCATTTTACATAGCTGGCTTGACATCTTCAATATTCACATAGCTTGTCCTCTGGTGTTAGCCTTAATAGATTGGGAAACAGATGGTAGGCAGTTCTGGAGAATAAGCTGGTTGTGGATCTGTTTGAATATGCAGTATGTGAGAAGGGGCATTAACATGCAGCATTCCTCACCACCTTTTCCTAATTGACTACCACAAGCATTAAAGTAAATTGGTGTAATATGTAGTTCTTTTGAGGAAAGTAATCAGTATAGACTACAGGATTCAACTTAAGGATGCTGGATCTCTGAGGCAGCAGGACTCACTACTTTGAGGCAACTGGGCTATCTTTAAACTTTCAAACTACAAATGCTAGGTATTAGGTTTTATATTCAAACATAGATGATGAATGTTCTGTGCTGCCGACTTGAGTTGTCACGTTGATTATGTCACTTGGTGTAACTTTCAGGAGACATCGCCCTGCAACCTGTAAACACACCGTAACTATGGGTGCTCAAGACAGCAAAACCCATAATGAAAACAAGATGTGGAAGAACCTATTTACTATTAAGCATAATTAAAAATGTGTCAGATTCCAAAACCATTGTGGAGACCAGATTCCTTGACCTCTAAAACCCCAAAACAAAGTTTAGAATATTTTTAGAGACCAAGGTAAAACTGTAAAAAAAAATTAAAGTGAGCTCCAGATATATAGCACACTGTACTGTGTACAGTTTTGGTCTACAGACTACAAAAATGACCTAGCAGCATTGAAAAAAGTCCAGACCTATAAGGGATGAATTATGAGGAAAGTTTAAAAGAGCTGAGCCCTTTCAGTTTAACCAAAAGGAGATTAAGAGGAGACTTGATTAAAGTGTTTAAAATTCAGAAGGGAAAGAGTACAGTTGATCAAGACTATTATTTTAAAATGAATTTATCAAGAGCATGGGGACACAGTTGGAAACTTGTTAAAGGAAAATTTCACACAAACATTAAGAAGTTTTGTTTTACACAGAGAACTGTAGACACTTGGAATAAATTACCAATTAATGTGGTGAACAGTAGGACTTTAGGGACTTGACTTGACTTGATGTTATTTTAGAATTAAGTGGACAGGACTGGTGAGGTTTGTTGAGCTGAATGGCCTGTTCTCCAATAGATTGTTCTAATGGCACTTGTCATGTTCATAAGCTTGTTGCAGGTATTCTGGTTGTATTTGACATCCCACCGGTATGTAGACTAGGTTCATAGGTTTCTCATATAAGTGGTGGGAGGGTGTCTTGTAAAAGCACCCTCAGATTGACCAGCATCCTGTCTATTATGGTTTATGCTGCCAACAACTTGTGTTTTAAAAAACTGCTTTGGAGAACTACCAAGCCAATGAATCACTAAAATTAGGCCACGTACAGTATACTTGATTACAGTTTAATGATTCCACAAGGTGGAGCAATTTCATTAGACTCGTATGTATTGCACAGTTTATTAAGATTCCTTCTGAAAAAGAATGTGATTCTTAATTTCTTTATTTAACTTTGAACTTAAACACACATGACTGACTTTGGATAAATCTGCAAATCATTTACATTCCTAGTTTTTGTGTGGTACTGATGCTAAATATCTGACTTTCATATTTTGCTCTTCAGCTTTTATTTATAAAATTGACAATACTGTCAGTGTGTTTATTTACATCAAACATTTTTTAGTACAGAGTGGAGCTTGCACAATCTCCATTTTTTTTATCAAAAGGTATTCATGTTACTTTAATTTAGCAGTTCTAAACTAACCAAATGTGAGTATGCTGTGACCCAGGCCGATAGCCAGTCAAAAACTGGAAAAAGACAAGTCCAGTGCGGTCATGATGGGCATCTGCAATTCTATAATGGAAGAAGTAGGTTCAGAATATGGATGGATGTACAGTATTTGTGTATTTTCACTTTTAATTGTAAAGCAAAATTACTGTTTTTATTCAAAAGAGGAAAATAGTTCTACCTCAGCTAACAATATGATCACTTCTTTTCTGTGGTACTGATTAGTGCATCCTTGATTTATGTTTTTTGGTTAAAGAGAGCCTTGACTTATGACATCTGCTTTCAATAGCTCTAAATTTCATGTGATTGAAGATGCACCTCAAGGATCATCCACTTTATAATAACATCTGTATATGGTTCATCTCATTTATACCAGTCTTCCCCATCACTAGGAAAAATAGTCATGAGTTCAGGCAGGTTTAAATCAAACCTTTTCTGTATCTGAGGAAAACTTTCTTAATGTCTTCCTTATGCCTGATGCACGACTCATAGAAGTATGTGAGAAGGCATTTCTGTGGCATGCACATTTTTTTTACATCACTCTCCTATATCACATACTTATTTTAAAAGTGACACTTGTTTCATTACAAAACAGTACTTCTGTCAAAGAATGTGTAGAAAGTAACTAGCAGTTTGGACGGCATTTTCAGAAGTAGACTGATAGGCCTTCCCATAAGGTTTCAGTTAATACATTTAGATTATTTTGTAACAGGATGCACTGGTGTTGACTATTATACTGTATGCACAGTTTATTTGGCCAATTTGTTGCATTTCAGTGAGCAACAAATCATTTTGTCTGTGTGTTTGAGTGGTAACCACTTAAGAGTGGGAGTTTGGCATACTGGTTTTCAGTATCAGAACCATTTCAGGGAGTGTCTGTCAGCCTCCCTCTTTAGTCAGCTGTGTGTGAGGGCTTTGTGTCTGTGAGGAGAAAAAAAACTTGGAAATAGTGAGAGCATGCAAGACCTTTGAGCTCCAGGAGTGCACCCAGGATTAGCAGCAATGTCTTCTGAAATTCGTCCACTACTTCATTATTTAATAAGGACTCTGTTTACACTACCTTGGGACAGCAGTGGGAAGAGAATGCATTGCTTGCTTCCTGTAGAAGAGCTATGTCTAGAGACAAATTATCCAATATAGAAGACACAGAGATACATTAGAACATAAAGAAAAACTGATGAGAACAAGCCATTCAGCTAATTCAAGCTCATCCATCCTATACACCTAAATAAAATAAAATCAGATTTGAGGGTCCTTAAAGTCCTACGTTCCTGCAGACTACTTAGTAATTTATTTCATTTGTCTGTGGTTCTTTACATGAAGAAAAACTTTCTAACATTTGTGCTTGTTCTTGATGCAGAGACAACTGGTGTTCTCTTTTAATCTTTGTTCTTAAACAGAAGAGGTTAAATTCCTTCAGTCTCTCCTCATACCTCTTGGTCCCAGAATCAGCCTAGTTGCTTTTTATTGGACATTCTCTAGTGCTACTATGTCTTTTTTGTGTATTATGGAGACCAAAAGTGAATACAGTACTCCAGGTGAGGTCTCCCCAAGCATAAGCTCATTTGATTTGAACTCCACACATTGTGACATACAGTATAACTTGACATCCTATCAGCTTCCGTGGATGTTTATTTACACTGCCTGGGTTCAGTTATAGTGATGAGTCCATGATGACCCCTAGCTGTTTCTCATAAGGTATATCTTAAAGCAGTGGTCCCCAACCTTTTTGACAGCAAGGACCACTTTATTAGATGCAAATTTTTCCATGGACCGGTTGGGGTTGGTTGGGGGGGGGGGCAGTTTTATACAGAATTTACATAACATTTCTATTATTATTAAAATTATTAAGCAGTTCGCATACGTTTGCAATCTGAGATTTTTCTTCTTTTTTTGCATATAACAAAGACATATGCTTTACATTTGCCAATCCAACAGATTGCACATCACAAACATTAACACTGCAATCATTTTTTCGTGTCTGCCGTTTCTACAGGAGGGTGACAATGAGTTAAATTCCAATGGATGTTTTTCAAATGTTGACAAGCAATAAGCAAAAGGAATCAATGAAAACCACAGACAACAAAAACAGCAAAAAAAAAAAAAAACAGTACGAGGAAAGTTCGAAGAAAGAGATTTTTTTACAATGTTTCTGTTTGAGGATCGTTGTGCA